>NW_027325842.1:0-57360 GCF_048418805.1 Vulpes vulpes
CTCATTAGTTATGCTAAAATTTTTCTTTTTTTAAAAAATTGAGGTATACAGTAAAGTGCATGCCCTCACTTTTAACAGTTTAAAAATTATGTATATACCTGCTTATCCACCACTCAGATTAAGATAAGGACTGTTTATAAAATTCCACTAGGCTTCATTTTGTGCTCTGCCTCTCTCTCTACAGGGAACCAGGCTTCTGAGGTTTATAACCATAGATTTATTTTGTCTGTGAACTTCATATAAATTGGATAACTTAGTTAATATCTCTTTATCTGGCTTTTTTCACTCAGCATTATGTCACTGATATTTATGTTGTGTATATCAGCAGTTTGTTCTTTTTTAATGCTCTATTCCATTTATTAATTTTATTGTTGATGCAATTTTGAATGTTTTTATTTTTTGGCTATTTTATGAATTAAGCGGCAATGAACATTCTCCTATATAGCTTTAGTGGACATAGGTCATTTTGGTGGAGGTTTGGTAGTTTCCCATTGTGATTTTTTAAAAAATTATTATTCTTTTTAAGATTTTGTTTATTTCAGAGAGAGAGCGAGCAACTATGAACAGGGGGAAGGGGCAGAGGGAGAAGGAGACTCCCAGCTGAGCAAAGAGCCAGGAGCCAGGAGCCAGGAGCCAGAGCCTCAGCTCTGGAGCTGGAGCAGGATGATCTGGCTCCATTCCAGGACTCTGGAATCATGATCTGAGTGGAAGGCAGATGCTTAACTGACTGAGCCATATAGGCGCCCCCACATTGTGATTTTGATTTGCATTTCTCAGATGACTAATGATAATGTATTTGTCAACTAATACTGCTAAACAAACAACTTGAAAATTGCCAGTGGTGTACAACAATAAGTATATTCGTTGGTCATGATTTTGTGGGTCAGCTGGCAAAGCTCTGTTTATATATCTCATCTTCCTACTGGGACTAATAGGCTAGAAAATGCATGTTCTCATAGTGGTGGCACCAATGCAAGAAAGCATAGCTAACTGGGCAAGCATACTTTGAGACCTTGTTTACATCATGTCTGTTGACCTCCCACTCTCTAAATTAAGTCCTGTTGTTTAGCCCAGTTCAAGGGATGAGGAGGTATACTCTATTGGACTTGAGGATATGTAGTGAATATTTTTGAACAATAGGCTAATCCACAGATGTTGAATTCTTTTTCATTTCTTTATTGGCCATTTGGATATCCTCTTTTCTTTTCTTTTTTTTTATTAAGATTTTATTTATTTATTCATGAGAGACACAGAGAGGGAGGTAGAGACACAGACACAGGCAGAGGGAGAAGCAGGCCCCAGGCAGGGAGCCTGACGCGGAACTCGATCCCGGGTCCCCAGGATCACGCCCTGGGCCAAAGGTGGCTCTAAACTGCTGAGCCACCAGGGCTGCCCGATATCCGCTTTTCTTAAGAGCCATCTTCCATATATATTGTTAGGCACTGTATCAGCAGCAGTTGATTAACTGCTTAGGAAAGAAGTTTGGTTACTTGCTCATTTTAATTTTTTATTTAATTATTTTTTTAAAAGATTTTGTTTTTAAGTAATCTCTACACCCAACAAAGGGCTCGAACTAACACCCCAAGGTCAGGAATCGCATGCTTTATCAATTGAGCTAGCCAGGTGTCCCCATTTGCTCATTTTCAAAGCCAGACATTGTCAAATTCTTGTTGAAAACAGCTCTTACAGGAAGTCAAAGAAGAAAATAGATGAGAAAGTAGGAAAAGGGGGGAAAAAGCTGTTGATAAAATGCCTTAAGCAATAAAAATGATTTCTGAAATACATGAATTACTGCATATGTGAATTTGTTTATTTCAACAAATTTTTTTTTAGCTGTGGATACCTACGATGAGAAAAAAAAGACAAGTCTTTTACCTTTTAGTGGGGAAGTCTTCCAGTAGATTAAAAACCCAAATAAATAGTAATAATTCTAAGTAGTGTATCAGTTTCTCTGATTAAAAATAAATCAGGATAAGGAGAATAGAGTGAGGAAAGAGGGTTATTTTAGATAGGGTAGTAAAGAAAATCCTCTCTGAGGAGTTGGCATTTGAGCAGAGACCTCAGTGAATGAAAGAAGGTCCAGGTAGAGGGGATAGGAAGGAAGTGTAAAGGTCCTAAAGCAGGAATAAACTTAAATTCAGAAAAAGACCAGTGAGGGTGGAATGGAGTGGAGTGAGGGAAAGATGAAGTTAGGCCACAGTAAGAGGTTATAATTTTATTTAACTATGTTATGGAGAACCATTGAAGTCTTTGATAAGAGGGTAACATGATCTGTCTTTAAAGAGGATTTCACCCACACCCCCTCCCCACCCTGTTGACTATAAAATAGACTAGTGGAGCATCCATGATCTTTTTATCTGGATGCCATCTTTAAAATGATAGATACAAGCATATCACACTTTTTTGCTAATTCAGATGAGAGAATGATACGGGCATGAAGTAGGTGGTAGAGATGGGAATGGCAAAAAATGATTAGATTTCAGGTGTATATTTATTTATTTATTTAATTTTTTATGATAGTCACACAGAGAGAGAGAGAGGCAGGGACACAGGCAGAGGGAGAAGCAGGCTCCATGCACCAGGAGCCCGACGTGGGACTCGATCCCGGGTCTCCAGGATTGCGCCCTGGGCCAAAGGCAGGCGCTAAACCGCTGCGCCACCCAGGGATCCCCATTTCAGGTATATTTTAAAGGCAGACCAAAAAAAAAAAAAAAATAAAGGCAGACCAATAGTACTTATTGTTGGATTGGATATTGAGGAACTCTTTTATGGGGAAGTTTAGAAAACATTTAAAAAAATTTTTTTGGAAAAAAAATTAAAAATATTTATTTATTTATTCATGAGACAGAGAGAGGCAGAGACACAGGCAGAGGGAGAAGCAGGCTCCTTTCAGGGAGTCTGATGCAGGACTTAATCCTAGGATCCCTGGATCATGACCTGCGCCGAAGGCAGATGCTCAACCGCTGAGCCACCCAGGCATCCTGGAAAATTTTTTAAATAATAAGTTAGCCCTCGTAGGTTAACTGCTATTGTTAAATGACTCAAAAATCAGTGACTCAACACAATAAAATTTTATTTTTATTACCGTCCAATGTAGATGGATGGGGATGAGGTGATGGTGAGCACTCTTCTCCATGTGGTCATTAGGGACTCAAGGTTCTTCCATCTAGTGGCTCTGTATCCCATAGGACCTTAGACCTTTTCCCTGGAACCTTTCCATTTTCTAGCAGACAAGGAAAAACAGTCCCTCCTCCCATTTTTAAGGGGCTCTTATTGGTTCAGCCTAAAGGGATGTACATCACTCCTGCCCACATACCATTGGCTAAGGATTCACTTGCATGGTCCCATTTAATAAACTGCAAGGAAAGTTGGGAAATACAGTCTAGCTGTGTGCCCAGGGAGAGGAGGAAATCGGTTTGTAAAAGGTATTTGGAGACTTTTGAAAAAAATGCTATTCTAAAGTACATAGTTCGCAAAATAAAAATACATATCTAAAGAAGTTACATATTTATAAATTTAAAGTACTAAAAATGAAGAAATGTGAATCTTAGCTCTTAAATGCCACTTTCTCAGTTATTTTTGTAAAATAAGTTCAAAATGTTTAATAGTACTGTCCTCATGATATTTACAGCTGTATACAAATCAGTATTATTTTCTCAAATGGACCCTGCCTTGATAGTAGAATGTTTTCCTTTAATATATACTGGTGAGATTTTAGGTTTGAGTTATTTTCTCTATAGTGAAGCTAGATTTTTATTTTTTAGACACAAATTTGCCTTTTATTCTTCTACCCTCTTGTTACTGAATGATAATATATAATCTTACTAATATTCATAAGTAGATCCTTATGATAAAGCAAATGTGAAGAGAATGGATATGTCTTTTTTTCTTCTTGGAAATAACTTTGAGAATTTGGTAAAGAATAAAAGCAACCATAAGGATTTTTGAAAATTAAGTTTTATTAGCAGTTACAAAATATGGCATTAAAAATCTTGTTTTTTTTAATCTTTTTAACTGAACTTCTAATTTAAAGGAAACTCTGTATTCCTTCTGTTTTCTTTCTTCACCACAGTTTTCCTCTATAATTAGTCTCTTCTAACTCAGTCCAGTGAATAACAGTATAAGCTGGCCTATTCTGAACCACACCCTACCAGCCACAGCAACTGTCTCACCGCATTGTTTCCCTCTGTTAGCCTATACTTTTGAAATAACTACTTTGGGATAGGGGAAAAAAAAAGTATTAAATAATTTTCTTTATGACAGATACAGCAATGTGTAATTGCTATATAAGTGCCAGTAATGTGCTTAATTCTTTATATGGATCGTTTAAATTATTTTATTTTCCCAATCAGTCATTTATCCATGATCTTTTTATCTGGATGCCATCTTTATCGTAAGGTAAATTTTTATAGACTTTTTTGCGCTTTAAGCCCTAATTTGCTAATTTGAAAGGTATTAGTTTGTTCCCTGTCTCAGAGATTTTCTATTCAACTCAAATGTTCAAATGCACATCAGACTTATTTTTGTTGAAAATTATAAATGGGAGTTTTGAAGATTATTCAAAAGTCTAATTTTTTGTCCTTTTTATATGTTTGCCTTTATATACAATTTTATATTTTAAGTTTTTTCATTTGTACAATATATTGTACATCCCATGCCATCTTTCTGCATGCCTGACGTTACAAATATCCTTCACCACCATCCAAATCTGTTTTTTATCCAATTTTTAGTTTGAATAGTGAATTTGGTACTGCCCTGTTGGAATCTATTTGGTTTCCTAAACTTGGAAACCAAATAGCATGATTGTGAAGAAAGTATCAAAAAGTTTATTCAAATATATTTGGTTCCTGAGTATAGGCTGTGGAATTTTTAGATATCAGGAATTTGGTTAATAAGGGATAACCATATTGTCAAAGGTTATTGCATTGAGATGTACCTATTGTAGTGAGTTCCTCTGATTGCAGAGAACAGAAACCCAACTCAAAGTGGCTCAGGGTAAAAGGAATTGATTGTCACACTTAACTCCACCACTTAACAAGGAAGTTCAGTGGTGTTTATTTGAGGCACAGCTTTATTCACGGGCCCTAACAATGTTAAGGCTTTGCTTTATGTATTCATTCATTTTATTTCCTTTTACCGCATAGAGGTTCTGTGCATTCAGGAAAGTTGGCTGTGAACAGTTCTAGATATACATCTTTCCAGATAACTAGCGCAGTAGAAAAGAAAATGCTTCTTTCCTAATAGTTGCAGCAAAATTCTAGGATGGAATTTCAGTGAACAACCACTGTTGCCAGGGGGAATGCAGTAAACTAACTAGCTGGGCCTGGGGCAGGACTAATATCACCCTTTCCCCCCTAACTGGGAGATGAGGTCAGTTCATTGAAACTGGTCAAATGACAATGGGGTAGTCATTTGGTAGTAGTTCTTCAAAGGCAAACATAGTACTGTACTTTCACTAGAAGGGCCATGTACCAAAGTTATAGTATGTTATAACTAATTTCTTCCATCACCTTTTCTTGTCACTTAGAGCTGAAAGCATTTTTTTAAAAAGATTTTTATTTATTTATTCATGAGAGACACAGAGAGGCAAAGGGAGAAGCAGGCTCCATGCAGGGAGCCTGATGTGTGGGATTGGATCCCAGGACTCCAGGATCACGCCCTGGGTTAAGGCAGGTGCTTAACTGCTGAGCTACCCAGGTGTCCCATCACCTTTTCTTTAATTGAAATACTACAAAATGTGTTTTCCTTCAGCACCCAATTTGATTTTTACTTGGCATTGACCTACCATAGGGAAAACTGGGCTCCTGTATACTCTCTAGTGATGAAGATCATCTAACATTGCATTTTTGTCACATCTTACCCGAAAAGCTGTTTCTTAACCTTTTTTTCCAAAAATTCTTGGAGAGAAAGAAAAAGTGTTCTGAGAGAGCCACCTGTGGACCTTTGACTTAAATCTCATTTAGCCTTGCTTAGCAAAGAACCTTGGCCCATCAGATAGACTTTCATTTTCTTAAGTTTTCAGTTTCTGCTTCTCTACTTGATTCTATTTATAGAATAAAGCCATGCTCCCAAGCCTTCTAACTAGTAAATGATTCACTTGTACTTTTTTTTTTCTCTAAAGATTTTATTTATTTATTTGAGAGGGAGAGCAAGCGGGGGAAAGAGCAGAGCTCTGGAGAAGGGACAAGCAGACTCTGCTGAGCTTGGTCAGAGCCTGATGTGGGGCTCAATCTCATGACCCTGAGATCATGACCTGAGCCAAAATCAAAGAGAGTTGGTTGCTTAACCGAGTGAGCCACCCAGGTGCTTCTTACTCATATTTCTCCTCTTTTTCCCCTTAATAGCTGATTTGACCATCATCCATCATCCACTAGTTTTCTTACTTGCCAATCTATCTTCTGCCACTCTTTTCTTCTTACTTCCTACTTTTCAGTCACCAACAATATCCAGAGACCTTTGACTCAGGCTTAAACCTAGAATTACAGTATTTAAGGGCTAAAAGAGACCTAAGAGATACTTAACTTAGCTTCCCTTTTTTAATTTTGCTCCATGTGATTTTGATTATACCAACTTTTTTTGGGTCTAGAATTGACATGGTATACATGAGTATCTTTATATTATAGGTATTTGTCTATTGAAAATAGCAGATAGTTGGACTTTAAAAATCTGTTGGCAGTCTTTTAACTGGAACATTTACATTTAATATAGTTACTGATATATGTAGTTTGCTTTCCATTTGTTCCATCTGTTCTCTCTCTTGGACCCCCTTCCTTTCTTGCCTTCTTTTGGATTATTGTTTAATCATTCCATTGTTTTTTTCACACTGTTAACTGGGAAGTTATACTTTTTTCTTTTCTTCTTTCTTTCTTTCTTTCTTTCTTTCTTTCTTTCTTTCTTTCTTTCTTTCTTGGTAATGCTAGAATAGGGGTCAGCAACCTTTTTCTTTTAAGGACCACATAGTAAACATTTTTGGCTTTGTGGACCATATGGTCTTTGTCACTGTAGTACGAAAGCATCCGAAGATAACAGGTAATGATATAAATTACAGATAGAGGATTAGGTAAAGTCATCTAGGTAGAAGAGCACGGGGTTGGGATCAGAAACTGGGAGAACATTTTTTTTTTTTTTTTTTTGAAAGTGAGGTCATGGAAAAGGAGCTCTGAGAATGAGTCAGAAAAAGAGTGAGCCTATCAGGAAGATTACAAGAAAAATAATTGTCATGTGAGGACAGTTTCAAGAATGAGAAGATGGCTTTCTAGGTCAAATGCAATGGTGTGGCATGTTAAGATGAGGATTCAGAAGCCTTTGGCTTTGGCAACTGTATGGGAATTGGTGACATTTTCAAAGAATATTGATAGCACTTGCCATGTGTGAAGAGTGGTAAAAGAGTGAAGAGTAGAAATACAAACCATTGATTTTCAAATATTATTTTTTTGGAACAGCAACAACAGAACTGCATAGATTTCCCAACCTCAGATCCATTATTGAGCTTAGAAATGTATATTTTTAAAACATTGCCCAGATGATTTAGATAAACTCTAATGGCTTGCCATCAAGATGTATTTGTGAGTGATATTTTGAGGCAGCCCCTCTTTTCCAAAGACCAGCAATGATTGATAAAAGCAAAAAGAGAAAACCAAGTTGACGAATGGGGTGCAAAAATGATAAGCATTTCTGTTTCTGAAAAGTAGTAGAACACAAAACAGTGAGTAGGGCTGTGGCTCAGACCAGGAAGGTAAAGCAGCTAAGGTTTGGGTTTCTTTGAGGTAGTGGGGGATGTTGTTGGAATTGGGCTCATTGTTGGAAACCATGGGCCAGGATGTATAGGGCTCTCTGTTAAAAAAGATATTTCTGAGTTTAGTTCTAGGGCTTGCCCTATTGTATACCTTTAGAAATCAGACTATAGTTATGCAGTGCATCTACTGGAGTAATGCAGGGCCTATCATGCTTAGCAGTAAGTAGCAGCTTTGCTACTGACTGCTGCCAGAATCCACAGTTTATAAGAAGCCTTCTTAAACCTGGGGTTTCAGGGGAACACAAACAGCTTTCAACAAGGAACCTGCCATCCAGTGCATACCATCAGTGTTAGTGTAGGACAGATCTGCTGATTTGAACAGACCAGCGTAAGAAAAATACTTAGGAGGTAACTGGGGAAATTGAATCCTGACCAATGATGTTAAACATTGTTAATTTTTAAAGGTATGATTAACGATATTGTGGTTATGTTAAAAAAAAAAGTAGTAAATGGTAGATTCTCAAATACATGAAAATTTCTATCAAAGTAAATCTTTCAAAAAGAAAGTAAATCTAAGTTTTCAAACACATTAAGCCATCTATCTAATGCTGAGAATATGAAATAAAATAAGAAGAGCAGTTTACTCTGGATGACATTTAATACTAGTCTGAAAAATATCAAATTTTATATTTAGTATTTTCAAGGAGATGAGTAATATCCCTTAAATTAAAACAATTATGGCATTTAAGGTTGAAAAAAGATCAGGTGGACATGAAATAACAGAAACTTCCTAAGTGAATGGCATAATGTTGATAAATGGAAAATCAGTAGGATGTCTGTTTTCTAGTATTTATGAAATCAGTGTAGTGTCAATCAAAATGTCAGAAGATTTTTCAAGATTTTTAGTGGACGTGTTTATCTTAGAATTCTTATGGTAAAAGTCAAAGTACATTAAAGAACAAATTGAAGTGATAAGCCTTCCAGATATCAAAACTTATTATAAAGCTATAATAATTAAGATAGGTTCAGGGATGGACAGATAGATTAGTGGAAGAGAATACAGAACCCAGAGCACATTGATTTTTATATGGAATTTGCTACATGACAAAGGTGGCATTATAAATCAGAGGGGAAAGATTGGACTCTTTTATTGTGGTACTGATTAGATTGCTCATCTGAATTGGCATGAAAACAAGAATCCTATGAAAATTCCATATGGATTAAATACATAGATGAGAAAAGAATAACTTAGGCCTTTTATTTTATTTTTAATTTTTAAATATATTTTTTAAAGATTTTACTTATTTGACAGGAGAGAGTACAAGCAGGGGAGCTGCAGAGGGAGAGGGAGAAGCAGGCTCCCAGGGAGCCCAATGTGGGGCTTCATGCAGGGCTCAACGTGGGGCTCAATCCCAGGACCCTGAGATCATGACCTGAGCTGAAGGCAGACCCTAATCTGACTGAGCTACCTGGGTGCCTCAAACTTTGAAGAAAATACAGGATGATAACTTTATGTCCTCAGGATGAAGAGGGATTTTTAAAAAGTAGCAGGAGATAATGCTATATAGGCATTAGAGCCAGACTGCCTGCTCCATATCTCAGCTTTATCATTCTGGTTATGACTTTAGGCAAGTTATGTAATCTTTCTGTGTTTTCTAATTTGTAAAATGAGGAGGATGATGGTAAAAAAAAAACCCTCAGAGGGATGCCTGGGTTGCTCAGTCAGTGGGTGTTCAACTCTTGATTTCAGCTCAGGTCATGATCTCAGGGTCATGGGATCAAGCCCCAAGTTGGGCTCTGCACTGAGTGTGGAGCCTGCTTGGGATGCATTCACTTTCTCTTCCTCTCCCTCTGCCTCCCTCCACTTGAGCTCTCTCTCTCTCTCTCTCTCTCACATGTGTGCATGAGCATGTACCCTCTCAAAACAACAGAAAGCCCTCAGAGAGAAATAAAATGTGAAATAATTAGAAAAATTATTGGTACAAATAAACATATAATAAGAATTAACTGCAATTATTCTTACTGTAATTTATTAAAGAAATCATAACCTATAAAGGCTTGATAAATATGACTGTTAAAAACGAAAACTTCTCTGCAACAAAAGGTATTTATTATAAACAAAATAGAAAGGTAAGGCACTGATTGGTAGGAGATATTTGTCACACATTTAACTGATGATTAATATCCAGGATATATGAAAAACTCTTTCAAACCAATAAAGATAAGGTAACTCAGAAAATGGAAATGAATAAGCAACGTAGTCCAAATGGCAAATGATAGGATAAATGTTGTGCTTCTCACTCTGGTAATCAGGGAAGTGCAAATTAAAGTAATGGGATACCTTTTTGCACTTACATTGGCAGAAACTGAAGTCTGATGATACTAACTTTTATTGGTATGGAGGCAGAGAAACATGAGTGCTTTCTGCATTAGCTGTGAAATAGTTGGGACAACTACTTTGGAGAATATTTTCTTAATACCTAGTAAAGTTGAAGATACTTAAAACCCAGCAATACCACTCCTAGGTATAAAGCCCAGAAAAGGCATATGAAAACTGTAGGAGTGTTGTAATAGTGTAATATTGTAAATATTCTAAGTGTTCACTAGAAGAACAGTATATTGATAAATTGTGGTCTAATCGTATAGTGGGATTTAAAAAAAATAGTCTATTTTTTAGAGCAGTTTTAGGTTAGGTTCATAACAAATTTGAACAGAAGATTCAGACCCCCTGCCTGCCCCCACACATGCATAGCCTCCCCCATTATTAATCCCCCCACCCTGTGGTACATTTATTACAGTTAATTAACCTACATACAATGGCATATTATTTGGCAGTTAATGAACTTTTACATGCATCAGTTTTTTAAAACTTAAAAAAAATGAAATAGTACTGTCTATTATTTATGGAGACTCACATATGTAATAAAAATATAGAAACATGTATGGGAATAATACCAAGCTCAGGATAGTGGTTATCTCTGTAGAGCAAAAGAAGGAGCTTTAACTATATCTCTAATATTTTGTTTATAAACCAATCTGGAGTCATTATAGCAGTTTTCAACTTCTTGCATTGGGTGGTAGATATATGATTGCTTTTTTAAAAAAATTAGTTTCAGAGGTAGAATTTAGTGATTCATCAGTTGCATGGAACAGCCAAGTGCTTATTAATCAAGAGCCCTCCTTAATCCCCATCACTTGAATATCCCTTCCCCCCCCACCTCCCTTCAATAACCCTGTTTGTTTCCTAGAGTTTAACGTCTCTTATGGTTTGCCTCTCTCAATTTTCTTTCTTTCTTTCTTTTTTTTTTTTTTTAAAGATTTTATTTATTTATTCACGAGAGACACAATGAGAGGCAGGCTCCATGCGGAGAGCCGATGTGGGACTCTATCCGGGGACTCCAGGATCACACCCTGAGCCAAAGGCAGACGCTCAACCACTGAGCCAACCAGGCGTCCCTCTCTCTCAATTTTCATCTTATTTTATTTTTCCTCCCCTTCTTTGTTCATCTGTTTTGTTTCTTAAATTCCACGTATGAGTGAAATCATATGGTATTTCTTTCTCTGACTTATTTCACTTATCATAATACCCTCTAGTTCCATCCATGTCATTGCAAATGGCAATGTTTCATTTTTTTTTTTTAAAGATTTATTTATTTGAGAGAGAGTGAGTGAGCACTAGTGGGAGGAGGGTCAGGGGGAGAGGGACAAGTAGACTCCCTACTGAGCAGGGAGCGCCACTTGGGCCCGATCCCAGGACTTTGGGATCATGACCTGAGCTGAAGGCAGACACTTTTTTTTTTGTTTTAAAGATTTTATTTATTTATTCATGAGAGAGGCAGAGACAATAGGTAAAGGGAGAGGCAGGCTCCCTATGGGGAGGCCAGTGCGGGGCTCTATCCCAGGACCCCGGAATCATGACTTGAGCCAAAGGCAGACACTCACCACCGAACAACCCAAGTGCCCCTGTTTTTTTTTTTTTTTTTTTTAAGATTTTATTTATTTGAGAGAGAGAGCACAAGCAGTGGGGAGGGGCAGAGGGAGAGGGTGATGGAGAGAGAGACAAGTACACTCCCTGCTGAGCAGGGAGCCTGACTCAGGGCTTGATCCTAGGACCCTGAGATCATGACCTGAGCTGAGATCAAGAGTCAGATACTTAACTGACTAGGCCACCCCAGGTGTCCCTGAAGGCAGACACTTAACTAAGCCCCTGGCTGCCCCAAGATTTCATTCTTTTTGATATATAATATTCCATTGTATACATACACCACATCTTTATCCATTTTTTTTTTAAAGATTTTATTTGTTTATTCATGAGAGACACACAGAGAGGCAGAGACACAGGCAGAGGGAGAAACAGGCTCCATGCAAGGAGCCCAATGTGGGACTTGATCCCGGGATTCCAGGATCACACCCTGGGCCAAAGGCAGGAGCTAAACCTCTGAGCCACCCAGGGATCCCCTCCATTCATCTTTTTTAAAAAATTTTTTTTATTTGATAGTCACACAGAGAGAGAGAGAGAGAGAGGCAGAGACACAGGCAGAGGGAGAAGCAGGCTCCATGCATCGGGAGCTCGACATGGGACTCGCCCATGCATCGGGAGCCCGACATGGGACTCCAGGGACGCGCCCTGGGCCAAAGGCAGGTGCTAAACCGCTGCGCCACCCAGGGATCCCCTCCATTCATCTTTTGATGAACATCTGGACTCTTGTCATATTTTGGCTATTGTGGACAAATATAAACATTGGTGTGCATGTGCCCCTTCAAGTCACCATGTTTGTATCCTTTGGATAAATGCCTAGTAGTACAAGTGCTAGGTGGTAGGGTAGCTCTATTTTAAACTTAAAAAAAAATATTTTATTCATTCATTCATTCATTCATTCATTCATTCATTCATTCATTCATTCATGAGAGACACACAGAGAAAGGCAGAGACATAGGCAGAGGGAGAAACAGGCTCCTCGCAGGGAGCCCGATGTAGACTCGATCCCCAGACCCCAGGATCATGCCCTGAGCTGAAGGCAGGCACTCAACCACTGAGCCACCCAGGTGTCTCCATTTTTAACTTTTTGAGGAACCTCCATACCGTTTTCCAGAGTGGCTGCACCAGTTCGTATTCCCACCAACAGTGTAGGAAAGCTCCATTCTCTGCATCCTCGCCAACATCTCTTGTTTCCTGAGTTGTTCATTTTAGCCATCTGACTAGTATGACGTGGTATCTCATTGTGGTTTTGTTTTGTATTTCTCTGATATCCAGTGATAGCATTTTTTTCATGTGTATGACTGCTTTTTATATGTTCCATAATCTCTGTGTTTGAAGATCATTCAGGAAAAAGGTAAAAAGCAGTTTCTTCGCTTGAGGACTTAGACAAATATGCAGTAGTATGAGAGAGAAGTAACTGAAGATACTTTAAAAAAATAACATGGCATCTTTATATGGTAAAGGATAAAATAAAATAAAAAGGAAAAGAGTGATAACACATGAGGATGGTTTTTTGATGGGGCAAGTTACTGATGGAGATGATAAGAAATGTTTTTTTTTTTAGCTCTGGAAAGGATGTGGAATTTATTTTCTGTGTAGACTGGAATGGAAAAGCAGAGAGGAGATGAAAATAGGAATGTATTTTGAGTTGGAAAAGGCACTATTTTCTCAGTGAGATACAAAAGTTGAAATCATTCTGGAGGTGTTATATATGTGGGGTTTGAGAAGATTGGAAGGATATGCAGAATACTTGTAAGGAATGAAAAAAGGTTAAATAGGTAAAGGTTATGAAATAAGGTTAAACAGGAAAAGGGAGGTTTGAATAAAATTTATAATAGTACCTTGCTGTATAATTCTGTCAGCTTTGTTCAGCAAGCCAGAGGCAGGATCTTATTGTTGCCTGCCTTATCTTGCCACTTTAGGGGAGGTGGAAAGTCTGAGTCCAAAAGTCCTTGATAATATATCTATTCTGTAGCAGGTTTCTCTTATTCTCTGAGTTATAATTTCATCTAGTTTAATTTTTTTGTTTATTTTTAATTTTTTTTTTACTTTTTTTCAAGTTTTTATTTAAATTTCAGTTAATGTACAGTGTAATATTAGTTTCAGGTGTAGATTTTAGTGTTTCAGTACTTTCATATAGCACCCAGTGTTCATCACAAGTGTCTTCCTTAATTCCTGTCACCTATGTAACCAATCCCCCCACTACCCCAGCCTCTGGTAATCATCAGTTTGTTTTCTGTAGTTGAGTCTATTTCTTGGTTTGCTTTTCTTTCCCGCCTCCATGTTTGTTTTGTTTCTTAAATTCCACACAAGTGAAATCATATGGTATTTGTTTTTCTGTGACTGGCTTATTTCACTTAGTATAATACTCTCTAGCTCCATCCATGTCATTGCAAATGGCAAGATTTCATTCTTTTTAAAAGATATATGTTTATTTTAGAGAGAGAGTGTGCACATGTGGGGGGAGGAGCAGAGGGACATGGAGGGAATCTCAAGCAGACTTCCTCCTGAGTGGGGAGCCAGACTTGGGGCTTGATCTCAGACCTTGAGATCATGACCTGAGCAGCAATCAGGAGTTGGATACTTAACCGACTGAGCCACCCAGGTGCCCCAAGGTTTCTTTCTTTCTTATGGCTAAGTAATATTCCATTGTGTATGTGTATATCACCTCTTCTTTATCCATTCATGGGTAAAGTTAATGGACGTTTGGGTTAATGGACGTTTGGGTTCTTTACGTAATTTGGTTGTTGTTGATAATGCTGCTATAAACATTGGGGTGCAAGTATCCTTTTGAAGTAGTATTTTTGTATCCTTTGGGTAAATCTCTAGTAGCGCTGGATTGTAAAGTAGTTCTATTTTTAATTTTTTGAGGAAATTCCATACTGTTTTCCCGAGTGGCTGCTCCAGTTTTCATTTCCCCTTTTCTGCATCCTTGCCAGCATTTGTTGTTTCCTGTGTTGTTAATTTCATCTATTACTGTTTTTAATTTCAAAAATTTGGTTTCATTAATGGCATTCTTTCTTGTTTTTGCTTTATCTACAAGAACTTTTGGGTGCAGGGTGATTAGACTTGCGTGATTATTCTGCCCATTTTAATTCAGCCTTTGGTGAGGCTCTTCAAATACAAAGAAAGAACTTGACTCTAATCTCAGGTACTTTAGAAACATTTCAAATAGGGGACAAAAGACTTTTTATTTGTACTGTGAATTTTAAATTATTAGTGTAATAAAACATGGAAAAAATCTTTGGCAAGTTGCTGTTTTAGAACGTGTCCAGATTGGATGATAAAATGTAATATTATGTGATCTTGATGAGAATGTTTTCAAGACTGTTTCTTTAAAAAAATGTATTTTATTTAAATTAATTTGCCAACATATAGTATAACACCCAGTGCTCATCTCATCATATGCCCTCCTTAGTGCCTGTCACCCAGTTACTCCAACCCCACTAACCTCCCCTTTTGCAACCCTTTGTTTCCCAGAGTTAGGAACCTCTCATGGTTTGTCTTCCTCTCTAATTTTTTCCACTCAGTTTCCTTCCTTTCACTTATAGTTCCTTTCACTATTTCTCATATTCCACATGAGTGAAACCATATGATAATTATCTTTCTCTGACTAATTTCATTCAGCATAATATCCTCCAGTTCCATCCATATTGAAGTAAATGGTAGGTATTTATCCTTTCTGATGGCTGAAAGGATACAATTCCATTGTACATATATACCACATCTTTATCCATTCATCTGCTGAAGGACATCGTGGCTCCTTCCAGTTTGGCTATTGTGGACATTGCTGCTATGAACATTGGGGTGCAGATTTCTCATCGTTTCACTACATCTGTATCTTTGGGGTAAATACCCAGTAGTGCAATTGTTGGGTTGTAGGGTAGCTCTATTTTTAACTTCTTGAGGAACCTCCGCACTGTTTTTCCAGAGAGGCTGCACCAGTTTGCATTCCCACCAACAGTGCAAGAGGGCTCCCCTTTCTCCACATCCTCACCAACATCCGTTTTTTCTTGTCAAGACTATTTCTAGACTAAGAGGTAGGATTTTATGTTCTGAAAGATGTAATCAACATGATTTAAGCCTTTCTTGAGCATCAAAAAGTGAAGATTGCGTAATATGATTTCTAAATGTTTCACACCTTTTATGTTACAGTTCTTTTGCCATGAAAATGGTTTGCACGGTCTTGAACACATACTATCCATGCTGATGGGACAGGGTCCAATATGAATATAAATGATGGAGGAAGACGACGCTTTGAGGATAATGAACATACATTACGTATATATCCTGGGACAATTTCAGAAGGGACTATCTACTGTCCAATTCCTGCCAGAAAAAACTCCACAGCTGCTGAGGTGATTGACTCTCTTATAAACAGACTTCATCTTGACAAAACGAAGTGTTACGTTCTCGCAGAAGTAAAGGAATTTGGTGGAGAAGAATGGATACTCAACCCCACAGACTGTCCAGTTCAGCGAATGATGTTGTGGCCCCGGATGGCTCTGGAAAATCGCCTGAGTGGAGAGGACTATCGCTTTCTTCTGAGAGAAAAAAACCTTGATGGATCAATCCATTATGGTAGTTTGCAGTCATGGCTACGGGTAACAGAAGAGCGTCGCAGGATGATGGAACGGGGTTTTCTCCCACAGCCTCAGCAGAAAGACTTTGATGATTTGTGTAGCTTACCTGATTTGAATGAGAAAACTCTTTTAGAAAACCTACGAAATCGCTTTAAGCATGAAAAAATTTATACCTATGTTGGCAGTATTCTAATAGTGATTAACCCATTCAAGTTTCTTCCTATTTATAATCCCAAATATGTCAAAATGTATGATAACCACCAGTTGGGAAAACTGGAGCCCCACATTTATGCTGTGGCTGATGTAGCTTATCATGCCATGCTTCAGCGCAAAAAGAATCAGTGCATCGTGATTTCAGGAGAGAGTGGTTCTGGGAAGACTCAAAGCACAAACTTTCTTATTCACCACCTTACTGCTCTCAGTCAGAAGGGATTTGCCAGTGGAGTGGAACAAATTATTCTTGGAGCTGGACCAGTACTTGAGGTAAGTGCGTAGAAATACTGTTCTTAAACATATCTTTGAAAAATAAAACATAAACATTTTGTAGATGTGAGAAAATGAGACTAGAAGTATAGACATCATTTTTAGTTACCAAGGAAAACTGAAAGATGGGAAAGCAAAAAAGACAGTGTGGAAGTTTAAATGGTGTGACAGTGGCACTATTTTTTTCTAGGGTGTTTTTGGGTCACAGTGATGAAGAAAGGGATGATTGGAGGCATATGCATCACCTTGTAAAGGGAAATAGCAGGGACAGGACTCCTGTCTGTAATTGGGCTGTGGAATTAGGTGGCTAGGAAATATATTCTTAGTAGTAGTATATTTGTATCCCTGCAACTTTGACATCTGTGCCTAGTATTGAATTCTAAGGGTTCAGTTTTGGAAATGTAGAGAATATGGGAAAAATTTTTTAGTTCTATAATGTTTTAGAAGTAATTTTACCAAAGGTAGAAAAGAAAGAGAATACACTATTTTTGTTTTAGAATTGGAAGGAAAGGGCAATATATTTTTTTTAATTTTTATTTATTTATGATAGTCACAGAGAGAGAGAGAGGCAGAGACATAGGCAGAGGGAGAAGCAGGCTCCATGCACCGGGAGCCCGATGTGGGATTCGATCCCGGGTCTCCAGGATCGCGCCCTGGGCCAAAGGCAGGCGCCAAACCGCTGCGCCACCCAGGGATCCCAAGGGCAATATTTTTTTGAAAGATTTTATTTATGAGAGAGAGAGAGCACAAATAGGAGGAGGTGCAGAGGGAGAGGGACGAGCGGACTCCTCGCTAAGCGAGGAGCCCTATAAGGGCCTCAATCCTAGGATCCTGAGATCATGACCTGAGCTGAAGTCAGATGCTTATCCAACTGAGCCACCCAGGCTCATTACTTACTTTTTAAAAGGGATTTTGTGAAGTATAATTGATACACACTAAACTGCACATACTGAGTATGTACAATTTGATAAAATTTGACGTGTGTATATATATTAATTAAACCAACCACCGCAGTCAGGATACTGAATATATCCATTATCCTTATCCTCATAGCTCTTTGTGATTCCTTTCTCTCACCCTTTCCAGCTTACTCATCTACAAGAAACCATTTACATACTTTGTCACTATACATTAGTTTGTTATTTCTATAAACTAATTTTATGTAAGTGGAATCATAACAGTGTGTACTCTTTTATGTTTGACTTCTCTTGGTATAGTTATTTCAGGATTCATCCGTGTTGTTGTTAGTGTCAGTGATTCATTCCTTTTGCTAAGGTAGAATTCTACTGTCTGGGTGGACCACACTTGGTTTATCTGTTCACCTATTAATGGATATATATAGGTTGTTACTAGTTTTTTGGCTGTTACACATAAAAACTCTATAAAAGTCTTTTGGATAAATACCTAGGAGTGGAATGACTAGGTCATATGATAGGGTATATGCTTAACTTTTTGAGAAACTGCCAAATTTTTCCAAAGTGGTTGTACCCACCATTTTATATTCTCACCCAGCAGTGTGTTCCAGGTACTCCACATCCTTGCTAACCCTTGATAGAGTCGTTCCTGTAAATTTTAGCCATTCTCTCTCTCACACACACACACACACACACACACACACACACACACACACATAAATATAGTGGTATCTCATTGAGGTTTTAATTTGTATTTTATAGTGATTAATGCCATGAGCATATTTTCATATGTTTATTTGCCCTTTCCATATTTTCTTTGGTGAAATGTTTGTCACAATTTATTGCCCAACTTTTTACTGGGTTTTCTTACTGTGTTTTGAAAGTTTTTTGTAGGGATCCCTGGGTGGCGCAGCGGTTTGGCGCCTGCCTTTGGCCCAGGGCACGATCCTGGAGACCCGGGATCGAATCCCACATCGGGCTCCTGGTGCATGGAGCCTGCTTCTCCCTCTGCCTGTGTCTCTGCCTCTCTTTCTCTCTGTGACTATAATACATAAATAATAAATAAAAATTAAAAAAAAATAAAGTTTTTTGTAAAAAAAAAAAGTTTTTTGTGTAGTGGCTACACGTGTGTGTGTGTACACATTTTCTCCCAGATTTAACCACCTTCTTCTTCTTTTTTTTTTTTTTTTTTTTAGTATAGTTGACACCATGTTATATTATTTTAGGTGTACAACTTAGTGATACCACAGTTTATAATACGTTTATGTTTACCACATGTTTGTGTTTACCACATTTACCACAAGTGTAGCTACCATCTATCCTGATACATTGCTATTACAATGTCACTGATTCCTTATGCTGTACCTTTTATTCCTGTGATCTACTCATTTCATAAGTGGAGGCCTATTATGCCCTCCCCTTCATCCATTAGGCCCAACCTCCCACCCGTGCCCCTCTGGCAACTATAGTTTGTTCTACTTATTTATAGGTTTGCTTTTGCTTGCTTTCTTTTTTTTAAAGTGTTTTATTTTTTTGATAGATTTTATTCATTAGAAAGAGAGAGAGAAAGAGCACAAGCAGTGGGAAGAGGAAGAGGGGGAAGCAAACTTTCCACTGAGCAGGAGATGCAGGGCTTGATCCCAGGACCCTGAGATCATGACTTGAGCTGAAGGCAGAAGCTCAACCAACTGAGCCACCCAGGCACCCCTGACTCTGCATTTTATTTGTTTCTTCTTCTTTTTTCCCCCTAGATCGTTATGAATGAAATCCTATGGTATTTTTCTTTCTCAATCTGACTTATTTCATTTAGCATAATATCCTTTAGATGCATCCATGCTGTCTCAAATGGCATGATCTCATCCTTTTGTATGGCTGCATA
This sequence comes from Vulpes vulpes, assembly GCF_048418805.1. NCBI lineage: Eukaryota > Metazoa > Chordata > Mammalia > Carnivora > Canidae > Vulpes > Vulpes vulpes. Next base: position 19,574 of record NW_027325842.1, read on the forward strand.
ATGTCCCTTTGTATATCCACACCACATATTCTTTATCCATTCATCTATTGATGAATACTTAGGTTGCTTTCATATCTTGGTTATGGTAAATAATGCTGCAGTAAACATAAAAGTGCATATATCTCTTTGAATTAGTGTTTTCATTTTCTTTGGGTAAATACCCAGTAGTAGAATTATTGGATCATATAGTATTTGTTTTTAATTTTTTGAGGAACCTCCATACTATTTTCATAGTGGCTGTACCAATTTAGATATCCACAAATAGTGTACAAGAGTTCCTTTTTCTACACATCCTCACCAACATTTGTTACTTCTTGTGTTTTGATCATAGCCATTCTAGTAGGTGTAAGGTAATATCTCATTGTGGTTTTAATTTGCATTTCCCTGATGATGAGTGCTATAGATCATCTTTTCATGTGTCTGTTAGCCATCTGTATGTCTTCTTTAGATAAAAGTCTATTCAAGTCCTCTGCCCAATTTAACTGGATTATTTTTTTGGGTGTTGTATACTTTTTTATATATATTTTAGATATTAACTCCTTATTGGATATATCATTTGCAAATATTTTCTCCCTCTCAGGTTGTTTTTTTGTTTGTTGATGGTTTCCTTCACTCTGCAAAAGCTTTGTATTGTTTTGTTTTTTGGTGTAGTCCCAATAGCTTGTTTTTGTTTTTGTTTCCCTTGCTTTATGAGACATATCTAGAAAAATGTTGCTTTGGCCGATGTCAGAGAAATGACTACTTGTGTTCTATTCTAGGATTTTTATGGTTTCAGGTTTCATATTTAGGTTTTAATCCAATTTGAGTTTATTTTCGTGTTACAAGGTGGTCAGTTTACATGTAGCTGTCCAGTTTTCCCAGCACCATTGAGCAAAGACTGTCTCCTATTATATATTCTTGCTTCTGTTGTCATTGATTAAATGACTATATAAATGTGGATTTATTTCTGGGCTCTGTATTCTATTTCATTGATCTATGTGTCCATTTTTGTGCCAGTACCATACTGTTATGATTACTACAGCTTTGTAGAATGTGTTGAAATGTGGATTTGTGATACCTGCAGCTTTTTCTTTGTCAAGATTGGTTTGGTTATTCCAGGTCTTCTTTGGTTCCACAGAAATTTCACTGTTATTTGTTCTAGTTTTTTAAAACATGTTTTTGATATTTTGCTAGGTATTGCTTTGAATCTGTAGCTTGCTTTGGGTAATGTAGACATATTAATAATACTAATTCTTTCAATCCATAAGCCTGGAATATCTTTCCATTTGTGTCATCTTCAATTTCTTTCAGCAATATTTTATAGTTTCAGAATACAGATCTTTGACTTTCTTGGTTAAGTTATTTTTAGGTCCTTTATTCTTTTTTTTTTTTTTATTACTTCTTACTTAGGTCCTTTATTCTTTTTTTTTTTTTTTTTAACTTCTGCAGAAGTAAATGGTGTTGTTTTCTTAATTTATCTGTCTGCTGCTTTGCTATTAGTGTATAGAAAAGCTACCGATTTCTGAGTATTAATTTTGTTATCCTTCAACTTTAATGAATTCATTTATTATTTCCAGTTGCTTTTTGGTGAGTCTTTAAGATTTTCTATGTGTAGTATCATATTATCTGCAAATAGTGATAGTTTAACTTCTCCTGACCAATGTGGATGCCTCTTTCTTTCTTTCTTTTTTTTATCTGATTGTGTGGCTAGGACTTCTAGTACTATGTTGAATAAAAGTAGCAAGAGGAGGCTTTGTCTTGTTCCTGAGGCTAGAGGAAAAGCTCTCAGGTTTTCACCATTGAATATGATGATGTTAGTTGTGGGTTTCTCATATATAGTCTTATTATGTTGATGTATATGCCCTCTAACACTACATTGCTGAGAGTTTTTATCATGAATGGAATTAGAATTTTGTCAAATGGTTTTTCTGTAGCCATCAAGATGATCTCTGATTTTTTTTTTTTGATCTCTGATTTTTAATGTTTGTTTTGTTATGTGGTGTCTCACATTGGTTTGTGAGTATTGAACCATTTTTACATCCCTAGAGTAAGTCTCACTTGATCATGGTGAATGATCTTTTTAATGTATTGTTGTATGTGGTTGGGTAATATTTTGTTGAGGGTGTTGGCATCTATGTTCATCAGGGATATTGGCCTTAAGTTTTTTTTTGTATATGGAGGTGGTGTCTTTTTCTTGTTTGGGCATTAGGGTAATGCTGGCCTTATGTGTGCATTTGGAAGGTTTCCTTCTTCTTGTATTTTTTGGGATAGTTTGATGAGAATAGGTATTAACTCTTTAAAATGTTTGGTAGAAAAAAATGTTTGGTAGAATTCACCTGTGAATCCATCTGGTCCTGGACTTTTATTTTTTGATTACTAATTTTATTTTGTTACTTGTAGTAGGTCTGTTTAGATTTTCTATTTCTTCTGTTCAGTTTTGAAAGATTATTTGTTTCTAGGAATTTATAGATTTTTTTTTCTAGGTTGTCCTGTTAGTTGCCATATATTTTTTTTATAGTATTCTGTTAAAACTCTGTATTTCTGTGCTGTCAATTGTTACTTCTCTTTCATTTCTGATATTGAGTCCTTCCTTTTTTTTTTAATTGTTGGGTCTAAGGGTTTGTCAATTTTGTTTACCTTTTCAAAGAACCAACTCTTGGTTTCATTGATTTTTTTTTTCTATTACTTTTTAAAGTCTCTATGTCATTCATTTTTATTCTGATCTTTATTATTTCCTTCCTTTTTACTCACCTGGGGCTTTGTTCTCTTTTTTTCCCTAGTTCCTTTAGTTGTACATTTAGATAGTTTATTTGAGCTTTTTCTTGAGGTAGGCCTGTTTTACTATATATTTCCCTCTTAGGACTGCTTTTACTGTGTCTCAGTGACTTTTGGATTGTTTTCAGTATGATTTTTATTTTTTAATTTTTAAAAGATTTTTTTTATTCATGAGAGACAAAGAGAGGCAGAGACACAGGCAGAAGGAGAAGCAGGCTTCCTACAGGGAACCTGATGTGAGACTTGATCCCAGGATCCTCGGATCATGACCTGAGCCAGTGGCAGACGCTCAACCTCTGAGCCACCCAGGTGCCCCTTCAGTTTGATATAAATTTAACCCTTTCTTCATATTACTTTTTGAAGAGCATCATTTAAAAATGTTTACTCAATTTTATTGAGATATAATTGACATAAATCATTGTATTAAGATGTGCAACATGATTTGATACATGTATGTATTGAGAAATAATTACCATGGTAAGTTTAGATAAGATCTATCACATGACATAATTTTAGTTTTTTTCTTGAGATGAGAACTTTAAAGACTTACTCTCTTAGTAACTTTCAAATATATGATGCAGTACTGGTAAGTGTAGTCATCATGGTGTACATTACAGCCTCAGAACTTATTTATCTTATAACTGGAAATTTGTACCTTTGATGACTTTTATCTATTCCCCACTTCCCCATCCTCTCTGGCAACCACCAGTCTTTCATAGGTTTTATTTGTTTTAGATTCCTTCCATATAAATAAAATCATACAGTATTTGTTTTTCTTTGTCTAACTTATCTTATTTAGCATAATGCCCTCAAAGTCTATCCATGTTATTGCAAATGACAGGATTTTCTTATTTTTTTTTAATGACTTAATAGTATTCCATCATATATACATACAACATCTTATTTATCCATTTATTCATCTGTGGGCACTCAGGTTGTTTCCATGTCTTGGCTATTGTTAATAATCATACAGTGAACATGGGGGTGCAGATATCTCTTTAAGATAGTGATTTCATTTCCTCCAGGTACCCAGAAGTGGAATTGCTGTATCATAGGGTATTTCTATTTCTATTTTTATTAATTTATTATTTATTTTTTTAGATACATAATATGTGTGTGAGCAAGGGGTGAGGGTTAAAGAGGAGGGAGAGAGAGAGAATCTTAAGCAAGTTCTTGATCCCACAACACTAAGATCATGACCTGAGCCAAAATCAAGATTTGATTGCTTACCCGACTGAGCTACCCAGGCATCCCTGGTATTTCTATTTTTAATTTTTTGAGGAACCACCATACTTCTTTTTTTTTTTTTTTGAGTGGCTGCACCAATTTTAATATTTCCACAAACAGTACACAGGGTTGCTTTTTCTCCACATCCTTGCCAACAATTGTTAGCTCTTGTCTTTTGGACAATAGCCATTCTAACAGGTATTAAGTGATACTTCATAGTGGTTTTGATTTGTATTTCCTCAGTGATGAGTAATGTTGAGCTCCTTTTATTTATTTATTTATTTTTTAAAAGATTTATTTACTTATGATAGACATAGAGAGAGAGAGAGAGAGAGTCAGAGACACAGGAGGAGGGAGAAGCAGGCTCCATGCCAGGAGCCTGACATGGGACTTGATGCCGGGACTCCAGGATCACGCCCTGGGCCAAAGGCAGGCGCCAAACCGCTGAGCCACCCAGGGATATCCCCATTGAGCTCCTTTTAATACCTGTTAGCCATTTGTAGATCTTCTCTAGAACAAATACCTATTTGTGTATGTGTGTGTGTGTGTGTGTGTGTTTTATAAAGGAATGCCCATTTTTTATTTGGGTTCTTTGCATTTTTTTGCTCTTGAGTTGTTTGAGTTCTTAATGTTTTTTGGATATAACCTCTTATCAAGTATGTGATTTACCAGTGTTTTCTCCCATTTGATATGTTGCCTTTTCATTCTGTTGGTGGTTACCTTTGCTGTACAGAAATGTTTTGATTTGGTGTAGTTCCACTTGTTTATCTTTGCTTCTGATGCCTTTGCTTTTGATATCATCTCCAGAAAATCATCTCCAATACTGATTTCTTAACCTCTAGTTGTTGTATGGTTTCAGGTCATATGTTTAAGTCTTTAATCCTTTTTGAGTTGATTTTTGTATGTGGTATAAGGATTCAGTTTCAGTCTTTTGCATGTAGCTGTCTAGTTTTCTCAGCACCATTTATTGAAGAGACTGTTCTTTTTCCATTACATATTGTTGGCTTCTTTGTCCCACTTTAACTGACCATGTATGTGTGGGTTTATTTCTGGGCACTCTATTTTTTTTTTAATCTGTGTGTTTTTATGCCAGTACTCTACTGTTTTGATTGTTAGAGCTTTTTAATAAAATTTGAAATCAGAAAGTGTAATGCCTCTAGCTTTGTTCTTCTTTTTCAGGATTGCTTTGGCTATTTGGGGTCTTCTGTAGTTCTATACAAATTTTAGGATTATCTTTTCTACCTCTGTGAACAATTCCATTGGAATTTTGATAGGAATTGCAGTGAATCTTTAGATTGCTTTGGGGTAGTATGGACATTTTGATGCTGTGAATTCTTCCAATTGATGAGCTCAGAATATCTTTCCATTTATTTGTGCCTTCTTCAGTTTTTGTCATTAGCGTCTTATAGTTTTCATTGTACAGATCTTTCACCTCCTTGGTGAAATTTTGCTCAGATTTAACCCTCTCTTAATAGTACCTTTTGAAGAGCAGAATTTTAAATTTTGATAAAGAAGCCCAATTTATTCATTTTTTTTCTCTTATGCTTTTGGTGTCCTATTTAAAAAAAACTTTGGTTGCAAAGATATTGTGTGTGTTTTTTTTTTTCCCATTAGTTTTATAGTTTCAGGTTTTGCATTCAGGTCTGTGATACATTTTGAGTTTATTTTATATATGTGTAAGGTATAGATTGTTTTCCTATGAATGTCTACTTGTTTCAAGACTGTTTTTTGTTTTAAGACTATTTTTTCTGTACCTTAGTGCTTTTGTGTCTTTGTCAAAAAATTGTCCATATATATGTGGGTTTATATCTATATTCTCTCTTCTGATCTGTTGATTCATTTATCTTTATAATAGGGCAATGTGACTTTCCTTATGTAGCTTTATAATAATCTTTGAAATTAGGTACTTTTAATCCTTCTTCTGCTTAGTTGTTTGGATATTCTAGGTCCTTTGTACTTCCATATGAATTTATAACTAAATTATCAGTTTCCCTATAAAAGGTTTTTTGGACTTTAATTGGGATAGTGTTAAATCTGTAGTTTAATTTGGAGAGAACTGACAATAGTAAGTCATCTGATCCATGAAGAAGTTTGTTTCTCCATTTATGAAGGTCACCTTTAATTTCTGTCAGCAGTATGTCGTTTTTAATATAGAGAACTTTAACATCTATGGTAAGTTATATTTGTGTTTTTTTGATGCTTTTATAAATGGTATTTAAAAGTTTTTAATTGTTCCTAATATATAGAGATACAGTTGATATTGGCACTTTGATTTTGTATTCTACAAACTGGCTAGATACAAATATTTTGATTTTTTTTAAGTTTTCATTGGATTTTCCATATAGGAAATCATATTTGTAGATAAAAAGTCAGTTTTATTTCTTTTCTTTCAGTCTGTTTTTTTTTCCTTGTGGATTTCACTGATTATTCCAATATGAATACTAGTGGTAAAAAAGCAATGTTCTTGTCTTAGGGAGAAAGCATTTAGCTTTAAACATTAAGTAGGATGATAGCTATAGATTTTGTGTAGTCTTTATTAGATTGAGGGCCATTTCCTTTTATTCCTACGTTGTTTAGAGTTGTTTTTTAAATATTTTATTTTTTTTATTTATTCATGAGAGAGACACAGAGAAAGAGGCAGAGAGATACAGGCAGAGGGAGAACCAGGCTCCATGCAGGGAGCCTGATGCAGGACTCGATCCCAGGACTCCAGGATCACGACCTGGGTCAAAGGCAGGCACTAAACTGCTGAGCCACCCAGGGATCCCTTGTTTAGAATTTTTATCAGGAATGGATAATCAGGTAGGATTTTGTCAAATGCTTTTTCTTTGTCTATTTGAGATGGTCATATGGTTTACAAAGAATAGTTTGTTAAATTATGTCAAATAAATTATAAATAGATTATATAGTAAATTATATCAATAGATTTTTTTGATTGGTAAACCATTTCAGCATTCCTGGGATAAACACCACTTATCCTTTAGTGTATTACTGGATTTGGTTTGGTAAAATTTTGTTCAGAATTTTTGATATGTGGTCATGAGAAATATAGTTTTCTTTAATTTTTTTTTCTTTTTTGGTATCAGAATAATTTTGGCCTCATGGGAATGAGTTGGGATGTCTTATATTTTTGGAAGAGTTTGTGTAGAACTTTTTTCCTCCATTATCAGTGTCAGGATTGATAGGAAACAATCCAGGCCTGTGATTTTCTTTGCAGGAAGGCTTTAAAAAAATTATTTTATTAAATTTTTTTTTTTATTTATTAGCTTCCGAGGTAGAATTTAGTGATTCATCAATTGTATAGAACATCCAAGTGCTCATTACATCAGATGCCCTCCTCAATGCCTATCACCCAATTATCCATTCCCCCCACTTATCTCCCTTCCAGCAACCCTCAGTTTGTTTCCTAGAGTTCAGCATCTCTCATGGTTTGCCTCTCCCTCAATTTTCATCTTATCTTTACTCCCCTTCTCCTGTGTTCATCCAGTTTTCTTCGTTAAATTCCACATATGAATGAAATCATATGGTATTTGTCTTTCTTTGATTTTTTCACTTAGCATGATACCCTCTAGTTCCATCCACATCATTGCAGATGGCAAGATTTCATTCTTTTTTGATGGTTGAGTAATATTCTGGTGTGTGTGTGTGTGTGTGTGTGTGTGTGTGTGTGTATGTGTATGTGTATACACACCACCTCTTTATCCATCTGTTGATGGACACCTGGGCTCTTTCCATATTTTGGCTGTTGTGGACATTGCTGCTATAAACATTGGGGTTCATGTGCCCCTTTGAAATACTATGTTTGTATCATTTGGATAAATACCTAGTAGTGCAATTGCTGGGTGGTAGGGTAGTCTATTTTTGACTTTTTGAAGAGTCTCCATACTGTTTTCCAGAGTGGCTGCACGAGTTTGCATTCCCAACAACAGGGTAAGGGTTCTGCTTTCTCCACATGCTTGCCAACATCTGCTGTTTCCTGAGTTGTTCATTTTAGCCATTTTGACTGGTGTGAGGTGGTATCTCATTTTGATTTTGATTTGTATTTCCCTGATGCTGAGTAATATTGAGCATTTTTTCATGTGTCTGTTGGCCACTTGTATGTCTTCTTTGGAGAAATGTGTGTTTGTGTCTTCTGTCCCATTTCTTGACTGGATTTTTTGTTTTTTTGGATGTTGGGTTTGTTAAGCTCTTTATAGATTTTGAATACTAGCTCTTTATCTGATATGTTTGCAGGAAAGTTTTAGCCAAAGTTTCAATTTTTAAAGTAGATAAAGAACTACTTTGAACTTATTTGTGACTTGGAATCTGAAGTATGTCTCTTGGGAAAAGCATGGGGTTGGATCACTTGAAAAAAAACAAAACTCTATTCTGCCAGTTATCTATCTTATGATTGGAATGTTTGATCCATATACAGCTTATGTAATTATTGATAATGTAAGATATGTCTGCCACTTGTTTGTTATTTTATTATTTTATTCTGTTCCTGAGAGAACGCACTCCTGTGCGTGCATGAGGTTGGGAGAGGGGGCAGAGGGAATCTTACGCAGGCTTCACTTGAGCATGGATGGAGCCTGATGTGGGGTTGTCTCTCACAACCCTGAGATCATGACCTGAGCTGAAATCAAGAGTAAGATGCTCAACCAACTGAGTCACCCAGGTGCCCCTGCTATTTGTTTTTTTATTTTTATTTTTTATTTTTATTTTTTAAAGATTTATTTATTTATTCATGATAGACACATAGAGAGAGAGGTGGAGACACAGGCAGAGGGAGAAGCACACTCCATGCTGGGAGCCCGACGTGGGACTCGATCCCGCGACTCCAGGATCGTGCCCTGGGCCGAAGGCAGGCGCTAAACTGCTGAGCCACCCAGGGATCCCTATTTGTTTTTTTAATATTCTTTTTATATCCTATATTCTTCCATTACTACGTTCTGTTATATTAAGGAGATATTTTCTAGCATACCATTTTAATATTGTCTATCTTTTTGGTATTTTTTGGTAATTTTTTTAGTGGTATTCTTGAGCATTCCAATTAGCATAACAATTCAGCTTGAATTACTACCAACCAAATTTCAATAATATACAAAAACTTTTCTTCTATGTAGCTCTGTGCCTCTTTCCCTCTTTTGTGCTTTTATTTTCATATAAATTGCATGTTTCTATACTGTATATCCATAAATACATAAATATTTATTTTGTGGAATTGTCTTTTAAGTCAGGTAGGAGGGAAAAAGTTATAAATAGAATATTTATACGCTGTTTTATTTTTACATTGCATTTACCTTTATTTGTGGGCTTTATTTCTTTACGTAGATTGTCTTCATTAGTATCCTGTCATTTCAGCTTGAATTATTTCATTTAGTACATTTTGTAAAGCCCATCTGCTGAATGAATTCTTTGGATTTTCTTTATTTAAAATGTCTTAATTTCTCCTTTAATTTTGAAAAGTATTTTTACCAGACACAGAATTCTTGATTGACAGGCTTTTCTCAGTGCTTTGAATATATAACTCCACTATCTTTGATTCTTAATTTTATTTGGAGAAATTAGGTGTTATGCTTATTGAGGAACTTATATATATAGTATGTGTTGTGTCTCTTTCACTGCTTATAATAACTATTCTTTTTTTCATGTTTGCTGATTCTTTTACGTGCTTTGTCTCTACCCAAGCCCCTCCAATGAATTTTTCATTGTAGTTAATGTACTTTCCAGTACTGGAATTTTTATAATTTCTACCCGTTCTCTATTGTTAAGGCATCTTTTTCATTTTCCTTAGTTTGAAAATATTTATTTATTTATTTATTTATTTGAAAATATTTAAAATAGCTGATACAGTGTTGTGGCTTTGGAGGTGCAACATCTAGGCTTTGTTAGGGATAATTTTTATTTATTGCTTTTATAAAATTTTCCTGTGTCCATATTTTCTTTCTTCTTTTCATGTCGTATAATGTTTTGGTGAAAAGTGGGTATTTTTATTTTAACATGGTGTGGCAGTTCTGGAAATGGGACTTTTCCCTTCTCCCAGGTTAGTGGTGGTTATTTTGTTATTGCTATTTGGTTGTTCCATGACTTACTTGAAATAATTATGTAAAGTCTGTTCTTTTTCTTGTGAGGTCTTTACATTCTTTCTTCATTTAGTAGCTTAGTGGTCAGGTAATAATTGGACAATGATTTTTTTTTTAATGTCCTAAATCAATAAGGATCCCAGTATTTTCTGTGAAGTTCTATGTGCTCCTTGGGTACTTGTCAGCATTTAACCAGGCAGTTGTCAAATCTGCCTTACTTTATACCTCCTATTTATATAGAGCTTAAATATCAACTAGAGATTCCAGCTTTTTACTGAGCTTGTATATATTTCTGGGCATGTGCACAGTCCTGCACATGTATAACACCTTTTACGTTCCCTGGAATATTTTAGAAATTTAAACGCCCCTTTTGTACAAGTTACTCAGTATGTTTTCCTTTTGTTTGGTTACCTCATTTTTTTGCCTCATTCTATTATTGCTATGTTAAGCAGTTGCAGTGTTTAAACGATTGTCTCTGATTGTTTTTAACAAACATACATGGGTGAAAGCCTGTCTCCTGTGAGTGATCTCCAAGTTAGGTCGAATAAAAATAATTCTTTGAAGTTTTCCAGGGAAATGCCATATACAGTTACCTATGGGATGGGGGTTTGGCTATAACCCTGTTTCGATCCTTCAATGGCTACTAGGCTGCCTTTTAAACAGGGTTTGCATATCTCTTCAGCATGGAACTAGAGAGAGGGAGATGGTAATTGGGTATGTTAAAATGCAATAATGCCTATTTTTCTTACTGAGATTTGGCTATTTTACTTGATTATGTATTCTCCTACAAAGGATTATTGTAAGCTTTTGGTTAATTTCTAGAATCATCAAAAAGTTGATTTGGATAATTTTTTTAGTTTTATTTCTCTTAAGAAGAGAGGGTTTTCAGAGATCTTTATCATTTTATCTAAGTTTCAGTGATCTTTTTAAGAGATTTAAGTAATAAAAAATACTTTATATATTTACTTTTGTAGTTATCATTTCTGCTGTCTCCATTCTGTACATTGATCCATATTTGAATATGATATTCTTCTTTTGCATGAAAGGTTTCCTTTAATGTTCCTTGTAGTGTGTGTTGGTTTATGATAAATACCTTCAGATTTTCATATTAGAAATTCTTTTTTTGGCCTTAATTTTTTTTAATGATTTACTGATTTAGATATTAAAATTAAAAGAATTAAATTTAAATAGAATTAAAATATCAGTAAAATTCTGTGAATTTCAAAACATATTAATTTGTGTAACCATCTCTATACAGTCTGAATACAAAGATGTTTCACAACTACTCGAAACTCCACACTATATTCTTTATCTTCATATACTCTAACTTCCCTCCGATACTCCTGTAATTCATTGGAACTACTTGTCTGTTTTCCATTGCTGTTTTTTTTTTTTTTCAAAATGTGACGAATGGAATCATACAGTAATAAGTAAAATTTTGAGAGTAGCTTCTCTCATTTAGCATGATGTCTTGGAGATTCATTCAAATTGTTTAATGTGTGAATTCAACTGGGGATTATTTATTTTAAAAAATTTCAATATTAAGGGGAGGTGAGCCTAGGTATGACTCAGTGGTTGAGTGTCTGCCTTTGGCTCAGGCTTGATACTGGGGTTCTGGGATCGAGTCCTGCATCAGTCTCTGTGGAGGGAGCCTGCTTCTCCTTCTGACTGTGTCTCTGACTCTGTGTGCTTCATGAATAAATAATTAAAATCTTCAAAAAAAATTTTATTAAGATATCTAACTTACAATAAAATATAGCCATTTAAAATTTATACTTCAGTGATTTTTGATAAATATACATGTACACTTACATAACCAGCATAATACAATGAAGCTGTAGAATATTTTTATTATTCTCTGTGCCACTTTTGGGCATTTTCCAACCCTGCCTCCATACCCAGACAACTCTGATATTCTTCTTATTACTGTTTTGCCTTTTCTAAAATTTCATATTACAATATGTACTCTTGAGTGTGGTTTCTTCAACATATAATGTTTCGATATTCATCAATGTTGATGTATGTACTAGTTTATATTGCTGGGTAATATTTATTGCATCGTGTGTACTTCAGTAACAATTCAGGCAGCTTATATATTCTTAATTCTTTTTAAAATAGTATCGTAGTTTTGTTTTAAGTTGATGTGTTAAAGTATAGTACATTATGTAGTGAAATTTTATTTCATTTATTCTGTTCTCAAATTGGAATTATTTTGATGTAATTATTCCGTTTCTAGCTCCTATTTAATTTAGCAAGAATTAAAACATATAGAAATATATTAAAGTTTACTGGTTCTCAAATGTAAAAGTTAAATGAATTTTAAGGAGCATTAAGTTTTTAAAATTAAGATTTATTTTACTGAAAAGCATAAAGTACTTCCTACTTGGTTTTATTTCAGTTATTAGTTGCTCTTTTACTTTACCTGAACTTAAAGGGAATTGCATTTTATCTTTTTGAGCCAACTTAAGCAAGATTTTCCACTTTCTAAAATGAAATTAATGAGAACTGTTTATTTTGACAGGCCTTTGGAAATGCAAAGACAGCTCATAATAACAATTCAAGTCGTTTTGGCAAGTTTATTCAAGTAAATTACCAAGAAACTGGCACTGTACTTGGGTAAGTAGCAGTAGCAGACTTTGAAGTATGTTTATATTTTCACCCTTGTCTCTTCATAATCCATAGATTGTTCATTTACTCTTTAATGAGAATAGTGACATTGGTGTCTACATTACATTTTTATTCTCTAAACTTTTATTCTTTTGAAAAGTTGAAGCCTAAGAAAAGTTCAAAGAATAGTGTTGACACTTATATGTCCGTAACTTAGATTTATTAATTGTTAACAATTTGCTGCATTTGCTTTCTCTCTCCGTATTATGCATACATTCATTTTTAAAGATTATTTTTAAGTCAGTTGGGCATATAATTTGACTCCCCACAGGGATCACAGCCACATTTTCCTATGTAATGCTGTTATATTCAAGAAATTTAATTTTGTTACAATAACATTTCTTATACAGTCTGTAATCAGAGTACCTCTAGTTGTGCCAGCAATATTCTTTCTAACTTTAAAACAACTAATAGACTTTATTTTTAGAGCAATTCTAGGTCACAGCAAAAATGAGTAGAAAGTACAGAGAGTTCCATTATACCTCTTCACCCTATTCCAGTTTCTTTTATTAATAAATAACATCTTGCATTGTTGTGTTCGGTTTATATGGTATGTTCTGTGGGCTTTGAAAATTGTCTAAAGACGTGTATTCACCATCACAGTATCACGTAGAATAGTTTTACTACCTTAAAATCCTCTGTACTTTGCCTGTTCATTCCCTTCTTACCCATTAACCCTTGGCAACCACTTATCTTTTTGTAGTACCTCTAGTTTTGCGTTTTCCAGAATGTCCTATAGTTGGAACCATATAGTATGTAGTCTTTACTATCCAGTTTGGATTCTTTGCCTTAGCACTATGTATTAAAGTTTCATCCATGCTTTTTATGGTTTGATTTTATTAGACTAGTGTTAAATGTATATATTAATTTGGGGATAATTGACTTCTTTGTGCTATTTAGAAATACTTAACATTTTTGTATTTCTTACTGAATTTATTCCTCAGTATCTTATTTTAATGTTTTTTTGTTATTAAAAGTGTGATTTTTCTCACATTATATCTTCTAGTTTGTATATATGAAAGTAACTGATTTTATATTAATTTGTATTTTTTAATAATAAATTTATTTTTTATTGGTGTTCAATTTGCCAACATACAGAATAACATCCAGTGCTCATCCTGTCAAGTGCCCCCCTCAGTGCCCATCACCCATTCACCCCCACCCCCTGCCCTCCTCCCCTTCCACCACTCCTAGTTCGTTTCCCAGAGTTAGGAGTCTTTATGTTCTGTCTCCCTTTCTGATATTTCCTACCCATTTCTTCTCCCTTCCTTTCTATTCCCTTTCACTATTATTTATATTCCCCAAATGAATGAGAACATACAATATTTGTCCTTCTCCAATTGACTTATTTCACCCTCCAGTTCCATCCATGTTGAAGCAAATGGTGGGCATTTGTCATTTCTAATGGCTGAGTAATATTCCATTGTATACATAAACCACATCTTCTTTATCCATTTATCTTTCGATGGACACCGTGGCTCCTTCCACAGTTTGGCTATTGTGGACATTGCTGCTCTAAACATCGGGGTGCAGGTGTATTTTGTATTTTATCATCTTACTGAATTATTTTATTGTTTGCATTAGTTTTACTATTCTTTTACCTTTTCTTGATATATCTGCAAAAAATAGATATTTTTTACCTGTTTTTATGTTCTTTTATCTTTAATTATTTTGTCTCTTGTCTGATCCCAAATAATACTGTTTCAGACCTTTATATGAATGACTTTACTTTTATCCACTAAGTAAAATACTGGCTTTAGGACATTTTATCATGTTTTTTTTTTTTAAATTTTTTATTTATTTATGATAGTCACAGAGAGAGAGAGAGGCAGAGACACAGGCGGAGGGAGAAGCAGGCTCCATGCACCGGGAGCCCGACGTGGGATTCGATCCCGGGTCTCCAGGATCGTGCCCTGGGCCAAAGGCAGGCGCCAAACTGCTGCGCCACCCAGGGATCCCACATTTTATCATGTTAATGAATTAGTCATCCATTTAAATTTTCTGTGAGTGGTTTTCTGAGTAACAAAATGATATTGCATTTTATCAAATGCATTTTGGGCATCTTTGAAAATTAGCATGCTCTTCATTCTGAGATCTGTCAGTGTTATCATTATTTTTGTAATATTGGGTTATTTTATGTTCCTGGGAAAACAGTCCCACTTCGTTAGTACAACAATACACACACTCACATACATATGTACACATATTTATGCATGCACATTATAAATTGGTTCTATTCTGATTCCTAGTTTTTATTTATGATCTTTGCATCCATATTAATAAGTGAGATTGGTCAATATTTTTCTTTTTTATGCTAGTTTCTCTTATTTTTATTAAAAGATTTTATTTATTTATGAGAGACACACACAGAGAGAGAGAGAGAGAGAGAGAGAAAGGCAGAGACACAGGCAGAGGGAAAAGCAGGCTCCATGCAGGGAGCCTGACGTGTGGGACTCGATCCCGGGTCTCCAGATTAGGCCCTGGGCTGAAGGCGGCGCTAAACCGCTGCACCTCTGGGGCTGCCCTTTATACTATTTTAATTATGCTTACCACTTTTAAAATTTTGATCGAAAGTATGTGTATTCTCCAACCCCCCAAACAAAAACAAAACAAGAAGGATAAGTCCTTCAATGGCAAGGACTCATAAAACTCATTTCCTTTCTGATTTGAAAACCATGTTTCCAAAGGTACAGTGGTACTTTTATTAATAAAGATGGCAGGCAGCCAAGTTGTCAAGTTGCACTTTTCTAGTATTTATGATTGTGATACAGGAGATGTTAATAGGTATAGTTGTATATGTTGCTTTGTAACTTAGAAAGTATCATTATATCTATTCATTGATTCTTAAGACAATTTCATGAGTTACGAATGGCAGATTTTCCCATTTTTTGAAAGGAATTCGGACTTTTATATGTTAAGTAATTATCTGAAAAGGTTAAATTTTATCTCACAATAGTGATAAGCAAAAATCTTCATCTTGATTAGTATGTCAACACATACATATTGAAAACATTTTTTTCATATTGAAAATTTTTAACTCTTAGCAAATATATAAGCACTGAAGACAAAAAAAAAAAAAAAAAAAAAAAAAAAAAAAAGTACACGTTCTCTGCCATCAAAATTCTTATAGTTTTTTTTTGGAAGATATATTTACATAAGATGATTACAGTAAATGAGATAAGTGCAGTTATTGAAGCATGTGTCTGAAGAAGTTCACAAAGAAAGGTGATTTTTATCTTGGGTCTTGAAAAATTGCTAAGCAGAACAAGTGGGGAATTACATTGTCAATTGACGAATTGACATTAGCAAATGAATGGAATCATAACAAGAGCTTGGTGTACTTGAGGATAAGTATAGTGGCTTTGGTTTCAGATTGTGAATCAAGCTGTAATGTTTATAATTTATCCTTTTGATGCTAGGAAGCAGATTTTTAAAATTTTATTATTAAAAATGTCAAATATGTACAGAAGTGAATAGTAGAACAATGCCCATTTAGATTCAACAGTTATCACATTTTGCCATATTTGCTTTGTTTATCTAGTTTTTTTCTATGCTGATGTATTTTAAAAACAAAGCCAAGTAGACGTAACATCAGCTCACCCTTACTTATTTTAGTATGAGTATCAAGTGAAAGTAGAGGAATAACATGAGTAGATCTTTTTTTTTTTAATTTTTATTTTTTTATTTATGATAGTCACACACAGAGAGAGAGAGAGGCAGAGACACAGGCAGAGGGAGAAGCAGGCTCCATGCACTGGGAGCCCGATGTGGGATTCGATCCCGGGTCTCCAGGATCGTGCCCTGGGCCAAAGACAGGCGCTAAACCGCTGCGCCACCCAGGGATCCCGAGTAGATCTTATTTTATGGGTAAATAATTCACATAGCAGTATGACTCATGGATTAGAGGGGATGGAGAGATGTCTAGGAGAATGTTGGTATAGTTGAAAAAAGGAAAAAAAAGAAAAAAGAAAAGGGAGCCATTTGTAGTTATTATAGACTTGACTTCAAATCATAATTTTGCTGTTTACCAGCTGCATGTTCTTAATATCTTTGAGCATCAGTTTCTCCACTTGTAAAATAGGCAGTAATATTTGCTATGCAGGGTGGGTGTAAGAATTTAATGTACTACATGGAATCTAAAGCACAAATGTAAAAAATAGTGAAAGGGAATAAAGGGGAAAGGAGAAAAAATGAGTGGGAAATATCAGAAGGGAGACAGAACATGAGAGACTCCTAACTCTGGGAAACGAACTAGGGGTGGTGGAGGGGGAGGTGGGCGGGGGGTGGCGGTGACTGGGTGACGGGCACTGAGGGGGGCACTTGACGGGATGAGCACTGGGTGTTATTCTTTATGTTGGCAAATTGAACACCAATAAAAAATAAATTTATAAAAAATAAAGCACAAATGAATAAACAAAAAGCAGAATCAGACCTATAAATACAGAGAAGAAATTGATGATTGCCAGAGGGGAGGAGGGTGGTGGCATGGGAAAATTAGTGAAGGGGAGTGTGATATATAGGCTGCCAGTTATGGAATAAGTAAGTCACGGGTAAAAATTACCACATAAGGAATATAGTCAATGATATTTTTATGGGGTATGAAGAGGGATAGTAGCTACATTTTTGGTGAGCATAGTATAATGTATAAACTTGTTGAATCACTATGTTGTCTGCCTGAACACCTGAAACTGATGTAACATGTGTCAACTATACTCAAAATAATTTAACATACTAATTTTTGTTAGTTCCCTTTCTCCTATTTTAGACGGATAAGAACCTGTTTTAGTAGTTTAGACTAGATATAAAGGTAACTCAGAGGAAGTGATACATTTTATTATTTTATTTTATTTTTTTGTGATACATTTTAATTACTGGTAGTGGTAGTAGTAATGAGTTTGCAAAGAAGGCACATTTGACCTTCATTTTATGAATGAATGGGGCCTGTTGGAGAGAGAGTAGGTATAGATTGTAGAATCAGAAGTGCGAGGAAGAGCACAAACAGTGCAGCCGGTAGTGAATGGCATGCTTGAGGGATATTGGGAGTGACTAAAATACTGAGCATGTGGTAGAAAGGAACTCATGGGAATAAAAGCTCAAAAGCAAGATTTTTGACTCCAAGAGGTTTGTGCTATGTAATTTGGATTCAGTTGTCTAAAGCTTTTAAATTTCAGACCATAGGATCCTCTTTTCCAGGGGGAGTTTAACCAGTTGCTTCAATTTGGATAAGAGGTATTGAAGACTTGAAGAGGCACAGGTTTGATAAAGAGAATGATATATCAGAAATACAATTTGTGTTTTGGTTCCTCATTACGTTCAGGATGAATTCCATTCTTCTGGTACATAGTTTACTGGTCCTTCTTCATCTGGTCTACTTGTCTGTCTTAGTCTCTAGCCATATAAATTAATTATCTTGATACTGTGAGGTTAAGTGCCCTCCTTCTTTTATGCCTTTGCATAAAGCAGTTCTCCTTGTCTTCTGGTCATTCTTTCAGATTTCAGAGTCATTTACTAAGTCAGTCACCAAATAGATATTTGTGAATGTTTACTATGTGCTTTGTATTTTCCTCTCTGGGAATTGTTCCTTATATAATTTTTTCCTTCTTTGATTGAATCTTCCTTGTCTCTCTTGGTATATCCATAATATGCTGGTCATTGCTCTATAATAAAGCCTGCTTCAACTGCGTATGATAGCCCTTTGTTTATATATTTCCTCCACTAGTTTGTAAGTTCCTTGAGAACAGATAGTGTATTACTTGTTTCCACATTTGAACATTGCTTAGCACTGTGCCCAATTAATGAACATTTATTGAGTAATCATTAAATAATAAACGAATACGTTGCAGAATGTGGCAGTAGTATGCATATGTTAAGAAAGTGTGTCTTTGAGCCTTATTTAGTCATTTGACTCCAAAGTATAATATCTGAAAGAATGTGTAATGGCATATGAGCCTGGAAATAAAGTAAAGGTCTATGCCATGGATAGATCTTGTGTGCTATGTTTTGAACTTCTGACTTTATTTTGCATATTGAGAACCAAGGAAAAAAAAGACTTATAAGTCTGTGAATTTAACACAGATAACACTTAACAGCATTTATAACACAATTGTAATGGTAAATGTACTAAAATGATCTGCATGGTATTCTTTATACTTTTGCATCCTCTTTGAAAAAATATTTATCTACCTTAAAGATTTATTTATATCAACCAATTTTATTTTTCTTCTAGTGCCTATGTTGAAAAATATCTACTGGAGAAGTCCAGACTCGTTTATCAAGAGCATAATGAACGGTACATATTTTTATTAGTATAATTAGATCAAGTTAACATTTGTATTATGCGTATCAACTTTTAGGATGTTTGTATATGATGACCTTTAATTCACCTTAAACCTTGCATCATGGTTTTCATGTAATTGCTCTTTCTGTCATGGGCAGAACATTGTACTTTTTCAGAGGCTGCTAGGAGATTTTTTAATGAATATAAGCATACCTTGTTTTATTGCACTACACAGATATTGCGTTTTTTACAAATTAGTTTGTGGCAACCCTGTGGAGCATGTCACTGCTCCAGCAACCTTTTGGCGCCATTTTACCAATAGCCTTTGATCACTTTGTGTGTCTCTGTCTCATATTTTGGTAATTCTCACAATATTTCAAACTTTTACATTATTATTGTACTTATTATGGTGATCTGTGATCCATGATTACAACTAGCTGAAAGCTCAGAGGATAGTTAGTATTTTTTGGCAATATTGTGCTTTTAAATTAAGGGATGCACATTGTTTTTTAGACATAATGCTATTGTACACTTAAGAGACTACAGTGTAGTGTAAATGTAAACTGTTATATGTACTGGGAAACCAAAAATTATTTGCCCCATGTTATTTTGAGATTTGCTTTATTGTAGTGATCTGGAATTGAACCCACACTATCTCTGAGATACGCCTGCATGTGGAAATGTTACCCTTTCCAAATTCTAGGCAAAGTGTCCCAACAGAAAAACAGTGGTAGCTCAGGTGTTAACTTTTCACGAGCATTGTACCTTTGAACTTTTTCCTATGTTTCAGTATTCTGTTTCTAATTTGAGAAGATTTTTAATAAAGCACTTAATTTCATTTTAATGTATGAGGTATACAGGACTTTAGAGATGATATATGTAACTTCCTACAGATGAAGAAACCAAATATCAGGGGAAAAAACACCACTAAATGTCAGAGGTAAATGATTTGCTTCATGCCGCATTGAGACTAAATAAAATTAAGAGCCAGAGTTTGAAATTAAAGAGACCTACATCCAGATATTAGATATGCCTTTGGCATCTCATTTAGCTTTGCTGCTCCTTTGATATTTATTCCCATTTCACTGATGGAAAACTATCTTAGGGTTGTTTAGAGGAGTAAATGGAATAACATTTATGAAGTGCTTAGTGTGGTCCTTATAATTATATTCAGTAATTAATAGCTAACATTAATGAATACTTGCCAGGTTAGGACTAGAATTTGAGACTTTTTGTTAATTATTTTGTGACTAGCAGATGAGGAAATCTAAATTAGAGGTTTTTTGAAAGGAAGAGAGATTTTTAGAAAGGAGAATAACGTCATAAAGATTTGTAGAATTAACAGATACTGCTATTAGAAGGTTATTAGTAACTTTTTTTTAACACATTTTAATGGAGTGATAGGGATATAGCATGGATTAAAAAAAGAATCAAGAGAGGTGAAGATCCAGAACTTAGAAGCTGATTTTCTAGTATCTTCCTGGATTCTCTTTGTGAATGGATGTATAATCTTTATTGGTATAATAGTTGATGAATGTGGATTGCTAGTATTTTGTTGAGGATTTATTTTTTGTGTCTGTATTTATAAGGGATACTGCTGTGTGTTTTTTTTTTTTTCCTCCTGATGTCTTTTTCTGGTTTTGGTGTTAGAATAATATTGGCTCATAATGAGATGGGAAAGTTGGGAAGGATTGGGTTAATTCTTAAATGTTTGGTAGAATTCACTAGTGAAGCCATCTGGTTCTGGGTTTTTATTTGTGGAAAGTTTTATTATGAATTCAAACGCTTTAGTTATTATAAGTCTCTGTAGATTTTCTGTTTCTTCTTTAGCCAGGTTTGGTAGTTTTTATCATCCTAGG
The DNA here is from genome assembly GCF_048418805.1 of Vulpes vulpes. NCBI lineage: Eukaryota > Metazoa > Chordata > Mammalia > Carnivora > Canidae > Vulpes > Vulpes vulpes. Next base: position 40,423 of record NW_027325842.1, read on the forward strand.
AATTTTTCTATTTCATCTAGGTCATCTAATTTGTCGGTAAAAAAAAAAATTGTTTATAGTATTCCGTTATACTATTTTATATTTCTGGAAAGTTGGTAATAGTGTTCCCCCTTTTGTTCCTGAATTTGAGGTCTACTCCTATCTTTGTTTGGGCTGCTATAACAAAATACCTCAGCCTGGTAATGAACAGAAATTCATTTCTCAGAGTTCTGGGGGCAGGGAAGTCCAAGATCAAGGTGCCAGCATGGTTGTATATTGTTTACAGAATGTTGATCATAACTCCTACCTTTTTGCTTAGTCCTCATGTGGAATGGGATAGGGAACTCTGTAGGATATCTTTTTTAAGATCACTAATCTTGGGCAGCCTGGGTGGCTCAGTGGTTTAGCGCCGCCTTCAGCCCAGGGCCTGATCCTGGAGACCCGGGATCGAGTCCCACATCAGGCTCCTTTCATGGAGCCTGCTTCTCCCTTTGCCTGTGTCTCTGCCTCTCTCTCTGCGTCTCTCATGAATAAATAAATGAAATCTTTAAAAAAAAATCACTAATCTCATTCATGAGGGCTTTACTCATGGTCTAATCAACCCCCAAAGCCCTACCTCCTAATACCATTCGGGGCTAGGATTTCAGCATAGGACTTTGAAGGCCATACATTCAGACCATAACAATCTCCCCCTGAGATTGGGTCACTTTAGATAAGAATGTGTTAATTTTGTTGATCTTTGAAAAGGACTAAGTTTTGGTTGATTTTTCTCTATTTGTTTACTGTTCCTGTTTTATTTCTTTTCTCATGTTTATCACTTCCATTTGCTTTGAGTGTAAATTGCTCTTTTTTTTATTTTTTATTTTTTTTATTTTATTTTTTTTTAAATTTTTATTTATTTACGATAGGCACACAGTGAGAGAGAGAGAAGCAGAGACACAGGCAGAGGGAGAAGCAGGCTCCATGCACCGGGAGCCCGACGTGGGATTCGATCCCGGGTCTCCAGGATCGCGCCCTGGGCCAAAGGCAGGCGCCAAACCGCTGCGCCACCCAGGGATCCCAAATTGCTCTTTTTTTTAAATTAAAATTTTTTAGTTTTTTTTCTTTAGATTTTTAAAAATTTTTATATATTTATTCATGAGAGAGAGAGAGAGAGAGAGAGAGAGAGAGAGGCAGAGACATAGGCTGAAGGAGAAGCAGGTTCCATGCAGAAGCCTGACGTGGGACTTGATCCTGGGACATCAGATCACACCCTGGGCTGAAGGCAGGTGCTAAACTTCTGAGCCACCCAGGGACCCCCATTTTTTTTTTTAGTTTCTTTTTAAAAAAATATATATTTATTTATTTATTCATGAGACACACACACACACACACACAGAGAGAGAGAGAGAGAGAGAGAGAGAGAGAGAGAGGCAGAGACACAGGCCAAGGGAGAAGCAGGTTCCATGCAGGGAGCCTGATGTGGGACTCGATCCCGGGTCCCCAGGATCAGGCTCTGGGCTGAAGGTGGCGCTAAACCACTGAGCCACCCGGGCTGCCTTTTTTTTTAGTTTCTTAAGGTGTATGGTTAGATATGAGTTCTTTCTGCTGTTTTTATATGGATTTCTAGCTATAAAGACCCCATTGAACACTGTTTCAGTGATTCCTATATTTTGGCGCGTTGTTTTTGTTTTCATGTATCTCAGTGTATTTTCTAATTTCCTATATGATTTCTTCTTAGAACCTGTTATTATCTAAGCATGTTTTGAATTTCCATGTATTTGTAAATTTTGGAAATTTCTGTTATTGATTTCTGATTTCATTGTAAGATCATCAGGATATAGTTTGTATGATTTTAGTCCCTTTATATTGATACTTTTTTTATAGTCTAACATTTTTTAACTTGGAGAATGTTCCATGGGTATTTGAGAAAATATGTATCCTATTGTTGTTGGATGGAATATTCTATAGATGTCTTCTAGGTAGGGTTGGTTGGTTTTTAGTATTTTTCAAGTCCTCTTTTTCATTGTTGATCTTTTGTCTTATTTTGTTCATTGTCGAAAGTAGGATGTTACAGTATCTCAGCACTCACTATTGTTGAATTTTTTTTTCTTTTTTCAATTATTTCAGTTTTGGCTTTGTGTATTTAGGGGCTCTGTTTTTATATGCATTTACATTTAGAATTGCTATATCTGGGCAGCCCCGGTGGCGCAGTGGTTTAGCGACGCCGGCAGCCCAGGGAGTGATCCTGGAGATCCGGGATCGAGATCTGCGTCGGGCTCCCTGCATGGAGCCTGCTTCTTCCTCTGCCTGTGTCTCTGCCTCTCTATCTCTCTCTTCCTCTCTCTCTCTCTCGCTCTGTGTCTCTCATGAATAAATAAAATAAAATCTTTAAAAAAAAAAGAATTACTATATCTTTCTCATGAATTGGACATTTAGTCATTATAAAATGTCCTTTGCATCTAGCAACAATTTTTGTCTTAAAGTCTCTTTTATCTGATGTTAGTATAGACACTTTAGCTTTCTTTTGGTTATTTTTTGCGTGGTATTTTTTCCATCTTTTTACTTTCAACCTCTTCGTATCTTTGAGTCTATAGGGTGTCTATTGTAGATAATATGTAATTGGCTTTTTAAAAATCCCTTCTGCCAGTTATTAACCTTCAGACTCATTTATACTTAATATAATTGCTAAGATTTACGAATGTTATTTTGCTATTTTATATATTTTTAATGATGTTTTAGTCCCTCTATTCTATTAACTGCCTTGTTTTGTGTAAATGTTTTCTGGTATACCATTGGCATTTCTTTTATTACATATTTCTTGAGTTATTAATGATTGCCTTGGTAATTGCAGTTAACATTTTTAGCATTCTAGTTTGGATTAATAACAACCTAATTTTGATAGCCTACAAATAACTTTGCTACTCGGTAGCTCTGTTCCTTTCCCCTTCTTTTGTGCTATTATTATCATATAAATTACATCTTTATAGTAGTAGACCCATCAATACCAATTAGTCATTGTTTTTTGCTGGTGTCTTTGAACTCTAATAGGAGGGAAAAAAGTTACAGGCAAAAAAAAGTTTATACTATCTTTTATATTTAGCTACATTGTTATCTTTACTACTGCTGTTTATTTTTCCATATTGAATTGAAAATTGCCTAGTTTCCATTCATTTCATCTAGAAAAAGTCCCTTTAGCCTTTATTACAGGGCCCATCTGCTAGCTCTGAAGTTTCTTAATTTTTATTTATCTGGCAGTATCCTAAATTCTCCCTTATTTTTGAAAGATAGCTTTGCTGGGTATATTATATATTTGATTGATAGTTTTTTTTTTCTTCAGTACTTTGAGTATGTTATTCTGCCATGGCTCCTAATGAGAAATCAGCTGGTAATCTTTTATTAAGATTCCTTGATGAGGCATATCTTCTCATGGTGCTTTAAAAACTTGTCTTTGTTTTTCAGAGGTTATCTAAGCGTGAATCTCTTTACACTGGAGTTTGTTGAGTTTCTTGGATGTGTGAACTGTTTTTTCATCAAATTTGGGGAGCTTTTGGTTGTTATCTTTTCAAATATTATTTTTCTTCCTTCCTCTCCTTTTGAGACTTCTGTTGTTCCTGGGTTGGTGTCTGCTTAATGGTTTCCCACAGATATCTGAAGTTTTGTTCACTTTTCTTCATTTATTTTTCTTCAGACTACTTTCAAGTGACTTGTCTTCAGGTTCACTTATGCCTTCTTCTGCCCATTCATATCTGCTGTTGAGTTCCTCCAGATAGTTTTTCATTAGTTACTATATTTTTCAACTCTTCAATTCCTTTTTGATTATTTTTAAATAAGTTCTGTATGTTTATTGGGAGTCTTTATTTGATGAGACATCATTCTTATACTTCAGTTGTTTATACATGGTTTCCTTTAGCTCTTTGAACATATTTAAGACAGTTGGTTAAAAACCTTATATATTAAGTCATGCCTGGGCTTCCTCAAGTATGGTTACCATTGATTGTGTTTTTTCCTTTGAATGTACTATAGTTTGTTTCTTTACATGCCTCGTAAATTTTTGTTGAAAATTGGACATTTTCTTTATATTTTAAAAGATTTTACTTATTCATGAGAGACACAGAGAAAGAGAGGCAGAGATGTAGGTAGAGGTAGAAGCAGGCTCCCTGTGGGGAGCCTCTTGAGGGACTTGATCCCAGGACCTTGTGACCATGACCTGAGCTAAAATAAATGCAGACGCTCAACTACTGAGCCACCCAGGTGCCTGAAAATTTGACATTTTAAATAATAATTGGACATTTAAAATAATCATGCGGCAGCTCTAGAAATGAGATTCTCCTTTTTCCAGCATTTCTGGTTCTTTTTGTTTCTGTTTCTATTGTGACTTTTTCTAACTAATTTTGTTAAGTCTGTGTTCTGTTTCAAGTGTGGCTATTCAGGTATATGCTTGCTTAGCTTAGTTGTCAGTTAATTATTAAATAGAGATTCACTTAAGTGCTTGGAAACAGTAAATTTCCTAGTCTTTGCCTCAGGGCTTTCTGTGTGTATTGGGCCATGCCTTCAACACTCAGGTAGCCATTTTATAATTTTGCCTTCATTTTAACTTCCTGCTTGTGCATCCCTTCAAGGTCAACCAGAGGTAAGAGTTTAGCATCCTCTTTGATTTTTGCTGAGAAGGCTAAAGATGTGGGCACATACATAGCCTTACACATGTTCATGGCTGTTCAGATTCCCAGGAATATATTGGAGCTTTTAAAACCCTGTGTGGAGATCACATTTCCCTTTAAATTTTTTGGCTAGCCTATTGTTTGCCCCACATTTATCCATTGCTTCATGTAGCTGACATGTTAAAACAATTGCCTATAATTTTCTACACCTGCCCCTGGGGAAAAGGTTTTTACACTGGGTTCTGAGTCAGGTCAATAAAGACAGTTTTGAACATGGCGTCTTCCAGGGAACCACCAGATGGTTCAAGTAGTGATATTTTTCAGAAAATGAGGTTCTGAATGATTTCCAACTCTGTTCCGTCCTCTTTTGATGGCTGTCAGAGTTATGGTGTCCATCATGATTGTAACCTGTTGATTTTGAAGGCTACCCCAGATCTGGTGAACAGGAAATGGAATAGGGCAAGTTAAAAGGTTATAAGGTTGCACTTCTTACTGAGATTGAGCTGTTTTTCTGATGTAAATCTTTTATTGCTATAAGCTTTTGGTTAATTTTCAGAGTTCTGAAAAAGTTGATTCTGCAAATTTGCCAATTTTCTAATTGGTTTTATGGAAAGAGAATTTTTAGAGGTTTTAACCTTTGCCATATACTTGCCTTTACCCCTCTCTTTTGAGTTTAGCATTCAAAACATTCATTTTATAGTACCTAAAATATTGACCTTACCACTTCTGCATTAAAAAATGAAACAGGGATCCCTGGGTAGCGCAGCGGTTTGGCGCTTGTCTTTGGCCCAGGGCGCGATCCTGGAGACCCGGGATCGAGTCCCACGTCGGACTCCCGGTGCATGGAGCCTGCTTCTCCCTCTGCCTGTGTCTCTGCCTCTCTCTCTCTCTCTCTGTGACTATCATAAATAAATAAAAATTAAAAAAAAATTAAAAAAAATGAAACAAAGCTGAAACATGTTACTAATTGTTTGTTCTTTTTTCTGTTAAATGATAACCATAGATCATGTTCATTTTAAAACCATACTCTTTTCTTTTTTTCCAATAGGAACTATCATGTATTTTATTACCTCCTGGCAGGAGCAAGTGAAGAAGAAAGATTAGCATTCCATCTTAAACAACCGGAAGAATATCATTATCTCAATCAGGTGAGAGTTGATGAAATGTATTTTGAAATATAGGACATTATTAAATTTTAGTTCTTGGGGAAAGTTTTTTTCCTAATACTTTGTTTCCCAAATCTAGTAATGTATATTAACTAGCATTTTCACACATGCAGTCTAAAAATACATGTGATATGCTTCTCAAATTCGAAATTTATTCATATGAGTTGAAAGAGGTTAGTTATATGTGTGCCCTTTGCTTTTTGTGAGACTCTTTCAGAGAATAATAAACTGTTTATATATGTACCTACATGTTAGAAAAATGGATTAGTCTTTTCCAAGTGATTTACCTTTTAAAGACAAGAGCATGTTGAGTGTTACTAATATTTAATATTTAATGTTTGTCCTTTGCATGGGATTACTTGAAACCTTTTTTGTATATTTTGAAGTCTAATACATATATCTCTTTGCATGATATTATGATACTAACTTAGAATATGATTATTTTTATAATTTAGCAAATGTCCTATTTGATATGAAATTCATCAAAAGGAATGACTTACAGAATTTGTATTTTTCTATGAAAATCAGAATTCACTCTTAAATTTCCATAATTAAGGGTAATTTCTTGGTAGTTTTTCATTACAGTGGTTTTTCCAATTTTATTATTTCTCATATTAATAAAAATTCTAGAATCAATATTAATGGAATTGGTATACAATACATCACTTAAATAACAGATTATTTTTCCTTGCTTTTTTGATTGAGGCAAGATGTAATATCCATGGAAATAAATGCCTTTATGGAAATAAATGCGTTAATGAAGATTTTGTAAGGAAATTGACTTTTTGATGATGGATGAAAGGTTGTAGTGTATATTTAAGATTATGAAAGTAACATGTTAGGGCAGCCCTAGTGGCTCAGCGGTTTAGTGCTGCCTTCAGCCCAGGGTGTGATCCTGGAGACCCAGGATCGAGTCCCACATTGGGCTCCCTGCATGGAGCCTGCTTCTCCCTCTGCCTGTGTCTCTGTCTCTGTCTCTCTCTCTCTCTCTCTCTCTGTGTTTGTCATGAATAAATAAATAAAATCTTAAAAAAAAAAAAAGAAAGTAACATATTAGGCTTTTCCCAACATATTGCTATGTAACTGATATCTCTTAATTTTGAAACTATGTATTTATATAAACTAATATAACTTTGTATTAATATATTGATTTCAAAGTTATTTAAAATATCACTTCCTGATAAAATACTAGGCATTTCTACTGTAATAAAATTACGGAGATTTAAAAAAAATTATTGAGTTAGCTTCTGAGCCTTTTCTTTTCTCTGTTAAACTCTCTAGATATTTGAGTGATTATTTACTTTTTTAAAAACTAACAATTGTTTACAAATGAGCTGATAGCCCAGAACTTATTACTCTTCTTCCAGATTTCTTTTTATTATCAGTGGCCATACCATGCATATTCTTGTCATAAAGTAGTCAGCATTCATAGAATATGAGACTGAGCAGTTAATCCAAATCTCAGAGTCACTGGAAAACAGCAAGTATGGATTGGTTGCAATAATATATGATCTCCCAGAATCTGAATGTTTAGCTAGTTGTTTCTTGTTTTATGCTGTTACACAAAATAACTCTCTTTGGGTAGAAGCAGTACTAACTGAATATTACATCTAAGAAATTATTAGAGAAGAATGATAACCATTACTTCTACCTAACTAATCTGCCTTACTTTCAGATAACAAAGAAACCCCTCAGACAGAGCTGGGATGATTATTGCTATGACTCTGAGCCGGTCAGTACAAGTACCTAAATATTCTGTGTTCCTGTTAAAGGACCCTCACTCACCTTGCTCATTTGCACCTATCTCATGACCTAGACAGAAAATCAACTGAAATATAAAGAATCTAGAAAAGAAGAGAAATTAATGTTTCATTTTTTTGAATTGATTTATATGTATATTTATGGTCTGTGGATTAAAAACCAGTCAATTCATTTTTTTTTTTCAGTCAATTCATTTTTTAAAAAAACTTATTCTTATGTTTCTCATGTTTAGTCTGTATTTATTTTGATTGCATTCCTGATTTCAGCATTGATGTGGATTCTTATAACTACAGGTTTTTTTCTTGAGGTGTATTTTTTCAATCATATTTTTAGTAGTTTCATTACTCACATGTTATGAGTAGTATGTATTGTTTATTTTAAAAAGTTGTAGCCTCCCTGTTTTATGTGTCAGTTAACAGTCTTTTCACATGATGAATACATGTATGGTTTTTTTTTTTTTTTTTGGAAAATTTTTTAGTAGCAAGAGAGGCTATAGTCTTTATGTAACTTTCCAAAAATTAAGAATTGAAATTACTAGAAATAAGATTATTTTATGTTTTTAATTAAGTGATTTAAGGGCATGTATGATGTAATATAAAATGAAAAGATAAATTTAGCTTTATTTTTATGTTTTATAAGGACTAGTTTGTAATCAAAAAAGGACACAAAAAATCTTTTTCCTTCCCTTTGTTGTGAGGTCTGATGTAAAGGCTTGAAAACCTGCACTCATCTATATCTACTAATGAACTAATTTATTAACGATTCCGTCTGGAAATATAACATGTCTTAATCCTTGCTTTAAAGAACTGTGACTTTAATTTTCACTGCATGTGATTACAAGCTTTACTAATTACAAAACTAGCCTATTTCAGAATTGAAAGGAATCAGGAATTATGGACATTAATTTTTTCTTCATACAAAGTTTAATTGCATTATCTTTTCATACTATATCAAGTTATTTATGGTTTCAGATATTACATTTTGCAAAATTTTAGACATTTAAATTTATAGATTCTGATAAATTTTAGTAGAAAAAATTTATGTTGTTTTGCCCCTCACCTATTATCAAGTGACTATTATCATCAAGTGACTAAGGCTCATTGGGAAAGTAGGTAGGAGACTGGTTAAACTCATTGATTGCCTGTACAGAGCTTATTGTGACATTATGAACTGATCTGCCGTTACTTAGTCTATGTCATGCTTTAGAATTGAGCTCTGAAGCATACAGACTTGACTTGAATACTGGCCTATCCACTTACTAATTTTGAGAACCTGAGCAGGTCACATAATTCTTTTGTTTCTGTGATCTATTTAAGGGGATAAAAATGATCTTTAACTTTTGTGAGAATTTAATTAGATAGTACATCTAAACAGCTTGATAGAGTGTTTACTATTTATTAAGTATACAGTACATGTTCTCAGAGCCACTGCCTTTATCAAAGTCATCATTATCCATCCTTTCCTTGTAGAATTTTGTACCCATATTCCTCTACTCCCTGTATTATCTTTCATCACTAGCCTATCACTTATTGTATTTTCAATCTATTATTGTTTGAACTTTGAATAATTTCTGTTGCTTTTTCTCACGAGTTAATTAATGAAAGCAAGCAGTCAATCTGAGGATATGTTGGTTTGTATTTTCCTCTTAGCTCCTCAGAGTATATTTGGAGCAAACTAAACTTTTCCTCTGAGTTAAGAGAACTTATATGACTTAGCATTTTAAGAAGAGAGGATTGTTAGCGACTGTTCTTAATTTGCCTATATTATCATACATAGTACAGAATTACATAAATGATCCCAAGGAGAACAGTGGTGAGAAAATTGTCTTTAACAACAGACCTCTTGTTTCCCGTTATATATTGATTTAATTCCTATTAAGGGTTATCCTGTTAAGTAAATAAGCTCAAGCAACTAAGGTTGCTTGGGAGAGTGCAGAAGATTTAGAACTGGACAGATTTTCCTTTGGCCACCCCTGTCATTTAGGTGAATTATTTAACTTCTGAGTCTGTTTTCTTCCATATTGAATATTTATATAATTATATATATGTACACATAATTATCTCCTTGTGTTTATATTTACTTTAAAACTTTATATTATTCATTAACTCATTCTTAAAGGATCAAAAGCAGATTATAAATGCTAGATACTTGATCGTTTTAAAAATATAAATGAGTACTTTCTCAAAAAGGAATGTTTCATTTAATTCAGTACTTATTCAATAATTCAATGATTATATATTTACTTTAGTGATTACATGCTTTCTTCTTGGCACTGACTTGTTGCTCGAGATCAGCAGTGAATAAAATAGATAACAGTTAATGCATTTATTGAGTACTTTATACAACAACATTCCACAGTTAGATAGATATTTAAAAAGTAAATACATGTGAAGAGGGTTTTGAAAATGTAAGTGTAAGGGACTGAGAATATATAGGAAAGGGCTTTAAAAAGTTATTTTACAAAGATAAAGATTACATATGTATTTGACTTTTTTGGGAGCTGAAATGCAAGGATTACTCAAACTATTTTTGTATTTGGTAGTTCACAGCTATCTTTACTAATGTGTGTTTTTTGCAGAATTTTGGTTTTCATGTATACATTCTTTTGCCAATTGAGAATCATATTTATATAATTTTATTAGGAACTATTTTTACTATATCTAATATTAATATAAACATCTTTATATAAATCTAGGCTCCATTTATCAACTAAATTACCATCTTTTTAAAATTTATTTTTGTGTCTCAGGATCTAGTTCAGCACCTTGCATAAGGATAGGCATTTATTAAATATCTGTCGAATAAATAACATTTGTTTGTGGAATTGAGCTCTCTGAAATGCTTTGGATCTTCAGAACTCTTCAGTACCACTCAAAATCAAACTTGGCATCAGAACATTTTATAATATTGCTAGCTCTGTGTCTTAAGTTATTTTGAGATAACTTGCTTTGGTAATTGTAAAAGGGAGAAAAAAAGATAGCTTACTGGTATTTTGGTAGTTATGTGTTTAATTTGCATACTTGTATTAAGAATTCTCTAGATATTTCACCAGTTCTAGTTTTTATACACAGGAATACTTAACTAGAATTACTGTATTTCTGAAGAGGCTTATCTTACTTTTCAATAGATAATCTTGATTTCTTCCCCCTTTTTCTTAAATAAGCAGGATTGCTTCTCGGTGGAGGGGGAAGATTTGAGGCATGACTTTGAACGCTTACAGCTGGCCATGGAAATGGTAGGATTTCTTCCCAAGACACGAAGACAGTGAGTTTGTTTATGTATTCTTATACCCTTGGTAGAGAACAAATCATCATGTGTTTTTCAAAAGTTCACCTTCCTTGGTCCTTTGAAAGAATTTTCTAACAGATATTCCTGATCTAGTGCCTCCTCCTACCTTGTTAAACATTGCTCTGAACATTTACTTTTCTAGCAGACTTGCTTTGAATTGCTTTTTTTTTTTATTATAAATTCTTTGAGGTTCTCTTGAAAGTTGGAGCTCTTCTTCCTGTAAAAATGTACATCCATAAATATTTGCATACAAGTGAGGGAGTTCCTGGTGTTCCTGAAGTCTCTCCATAGACCTTATTTAAAAACTTGCCTTATAATACTATTTTTATTGCTTCTTCTTTTCTGTGTCATTGATCTCGAATCTTACTAAGGCATGCATACCTATCAGTAAAACATAATTTTCCCTTATTTCCTCTGTAAATTTATGTCTGTAGTATTGTACATATTTTATTATAAACAAAATAGAAATGTAAACATGTTGAGATAGAGATGAAGCAAATTATATTTAAAATAAATCTATTTAAAATTAAAGAAACAAATAACCTTGACTCTCACCAGAAAAAAAATAGTAACAGAACTTTTTTTTTTTTTTTAAGATTTTTTTTTTTTTTTAATCTGATAGAGCACAAGCAGGGGGAATGGCAGGGAGAGAGGGAGAAGCAGGCTACTGCTGAGCAGGATCCTGATGAGGGGCTTGATCACAGGACCTTGGGATCATGACCTGAACTGAAGGCAGATGCTGAACAGACTGAGCCACCCTGGTGCCCCAATAGAACTATTTTTTGGGAAAGGGAATTAATTATGTCAGATCTGATTATATTGTCAGTTTTTAAAGTCACACTAAAAGTAGAAGAATGATAGCTCTGCTGTTTGCTTGTTAGCTTGTGATTACTATGAATCTTGAGCTAGCAGATTATTTGCCAAAATCTTTTTTTGAAAGATAAATTAAAATTAAATAATATAATATGTAAATATGTAAGCCCATTTAATTGATCACATAAACTGCAATTCACTGAAAGTTATTTAGTAAATGAGAGTAACCCTACAGTTAGTTCCTCCATGCCTTATTACTTATAGTCTTTCCTCAGCATATCCCCTTTACTTCATGTGACGCTTGACTGATTGACATATATGGATCTAAGTGTCAATCTGTATATTAAATGATGGTGAAACTTAATTTCATTTTTTTTAGATAACATAAGTTGAAAATAATATATATACTTCTCATATACCAAGGGATTGTGTGTCTTTTATACTTTCTGATATCACTGTATCCCATATTGGAAACCACTGGTAAATATACGTTCTTAGTAGCCTGGCCTATAATTTGACCTTTCTATATCTTTTAGATATTATCTTCAGATCTTCCCTAACACAAGTTTTGCATTTTAATTATTTTTATTTACTTTTTAAAATTTTTATTTACTTCTGATAGTCACAGAGAGAGAGAGAGAGGCAGAGACACAGGCAGAGGGAGAAGCAGGCTCCATGCACTGGGAGCCCGATGTGGGATTCGATCCCGGGTCTCCAGGATCGTGCCCTGGGCCAAAGGCAGGCGCCAAACCGCTGCGCCACCCAGGGATCCCAAGTTTTGCATTTTAACTAGACTGATAGTGTCCTCTAAAACACTATGTTGTGTTCTGAATGTCCAGTATTGTCCTCATTTCTTGAAGGACCCATCTTATCTCTTTTTTAATCATTGAAATACTTTCAGGTTTTTTTTTTGATAGCATATCATATGTACCATGATTCCCTTCTCTTTTGCTCATGAATGACTGTGCTAATAAATTACAACATTATTTTCAACTGCACTCAGATCTAACCCAGCATTCCTTTTAACATAACTTTGCAGGCATCCTAAAATTTGGTATGTAAATCGAAACTTGTTTGCTTTAGAGTACTGTTAATGTCCTTCATTTTAATTTTTTTAAAGTTTATATATTTATTTATTTAAGTAATTTCTGCACTTTCTGTGGGGCTTGAACTCATGACCCTGAAATCAAGAGTTACACACTCTTTCTACTGAGCCAGCCATGTGCCTCCTGTTCTCCCTTTTTAATGAAATTTTTCTTAACTATGCATTGTTTCTACCCTTAGTATTTTAAGATGCCTTGCCTTTATATTATAGGATTTTTGTTGTTTTATCTCCTAATGCAAGATTTTAAACTTTTTGAGAACAGGGATTTTTAAAAGTTCATTTTTGTAAATTTTTAAATACTGAATTATTATAGTATATTAGATTGTTTATATAACATTTATTATTATTGGAGACTCTGCATCACATATTTGGGTGTGAGAAAATGTTAACATGCTGATTGTTGAACCCCAGATTCTAAAACGATGTAATTAGCAGCCATATAAATAAACTCCTACTAAAAATGATTTTTTAGTAAGTGGCCCATGAATTTGTGTTTTTATGTCTTTTGGCTTCCATTAGTCATTATAATGGGTCATTTGATACTGAGTTTCCTCTCTAATTGACCACAGTATGTTTATAAATTATTCCTTTATAATTGACTTGTATTTTGCTTGAGTCATGTTAATGATTGAAACATTTACAGTTTTAAATTATTTGAAAAATTAGATCTGTCAATTAGATGTTGATTCAGGACCTTTGAAAGTGTGGCTATTTGGTTCCTAAAGCAGTGTCTTTATTTAGAATACATCCTAATTTTCAGAAAACACATAGTTAAAATTTTGCAGGTAGAACAGATTTATAATAAGAGAATAATTGGACAAGACACAAAGATGTGTATATATATGAATTTTCAGGAAGAGCTTTTAGATGGAATGTTCAGCTGTGTTAAATGCCTTTGAGAGGTCAGGTAAGTTAGGATATAATATATATATTTTTAGTTACATGGAGATCCTTGGTAACTTCTCTGAGATATTTTAATGGGGTCAGATGTCAGGATATGATACTAAAATGACAAAGTGAAGAAAAGGAATATGAGTTAACAGTTTAATAAGATTGTTTGTGAAGGTAAGGAGAGGTGGGATCTAGGATGGGTTTTTTAAAGTAACAGAAAACTGAAGATGAGATTATTTTGATAGAAACTTCTTGTAGATTCAGGTAAGAGATAGGAAATAGTTATAATGAAGTTCTGAGGTAAACTGGAGTTCATGAGATAGAGAGCACAAGTAGGGATTTAGTTGTTGTTGACTGGAAGAGGGTCATGTATGTGTTCCTCTGAGACAGAAGGGAAGAATGAATAGAAGGGAGGATTCAGTTGTAGATGTTTTATAGGAGAAGCCTGATATTAGGTAATATACCCCAATGGCTTCATACTGTTTGTTTTAAAAGCATTTATCAAGGGCAGCGCAGTATGACGTATGAAACTATTTCTTAAATGGAACTAAGAATAAAAAAATCACTTAGGCTATTTGGTTAAAAAATACAGATTCTAAGACCTTGCCTTTAAAGATTCTGATTCAGTTGTTCTGAAATAGACAATGTAGGGAAGGGCATTTTAGGCAAGATGAAAAGCATTTAGAAAGGTATGGACTTTGAAACACTATACAGAATCAGGCAATAGCAAATCCTCTTCAAACAACTATGTCCAGTGGTACAGTGCTGAAAGTAAGGTTATGTAAAGCACTTTGCATCATACCTGACATAGTATACATAGATCTTATTTATTACAGTTATTATTTCCACATTTTTTATTTTTATGAAGACTAAATACATCATACTTGTCCTGGTTAATTTGCTTGATTAGAATTTTGCAGTGAAACGAGTTTAGAGACTGCACATAAGCAAGCTATAATTTATGGTTTTGTTTTCTCAGGATTTTCTCTCTTCTCTCAGCCATACTCCATTTGGGTAATATCTGTTATAAAAAGAAGACATATCGGGATGACTCCATAGATATCTGTAATCCTGAAGTTCTGCCTATTGTCTCAGAATTATTAGAAGTAAGTAATTGTATTTCAGTTGTCATTTCTCAAATACTGGGTAACTTCTCACTTTTAATTTTGTGTAATTATTTGGTTAAGTTTAAATGGGTTAATGCTTTTTTATTAATAATATTTCTCCAAAAGATGGAATTTTTGCTATTGATCTTGCCAGAATCTTTGGAAGGCTTGAGTTTTCTTGTCTGCCTCTCTGGCCTAGATATCCATAATCCTTCAATTTGCTGGATAGGATCAATATTTTACTCTAGACTTTATCATATTCTGAGCCGTTGATAGTTTTTCTGTATTTGAGATTTCTTTTCATACTAAGATTGTGGTTAGAGTATCTGAAGATGGCA
This sequence comes from Vulpes vulpes, assembly GCF_048418805.1. Lineage (NCBI taxonomy): Eukaryota > Metazoa > Chordata > Mammalia > Carnivora > Canidae > Vulpes > Vulpes vulpes. The sequence continues at coordinate 55,510 of NW_027325842.1, forward strand.
TATCTGGATGAGTGGAGAGAAAAGTAAATTAAATTTTCTTCTTCATGTCTAAATAGGAGCCAGAGATCTTCATTTCCTACCATACTTCTTCCTATAACTAAGATCTTTAGTACCTCATTCTTTCTTCCTGGAATGATGACTTCTCATTCATCTTGTAAGGAGCATCATTTTTTTATAGGCCTTCTCCTCTGACTGAACAAGGAAATACGTGTTTGTTTACGAACCTGTGTGTATTCATACTACAGATGTTTTTATATATCCGGCAGTAGCTATATAAAGATAAACATGAGGTCGTACTGATGTTCCTAACTAATACGTTATCACATGTGTCATTCTAGCCTTCTGATCTATAAACTCCCATTTTCACAGTGAGGAAGCTATATCCTACCTTCTGCTGTTCATTTACTTAATTATTCAATTTTACTATTCAGTTGACCCTTAAACTATGTAGGGGTTAGGGGAGACAACCCCCCCCCCCCACCCGGCAGTCAGAAATCTGTTTATAACTTTTGACTCCCCCAAAACTTACTGGCCTACTGTTGACCAGAAGCCTTACTGATAACATAAACAGTTGATTAACACACGTTTTATATGTTAGATGCATTATATACTGTATTCTTACAATAAAGTAAGCTAGGGAAAAGAAAATGTTAAGAAATTCATAAGAGAAAATACATTTATAGTACTGTATTTATTGAAAAAAACCTCAAATGTAAATGGACTTGTATAGTTAAAATTGGTGGTGTTCAAGGATCAGCTGTGCATGTATTGGAGTGTATATGTATTTATGTATATGTGCACTGCTATTGGAAATGACTTTATCAGCTAGAGTATAAAGTGTAGTATTCCTTTTGCCTGTTTTAGTTTTTCATACTCCATTAATTTCCAGTTACTTAGGTTAGCACCTTTTCCTCCTTTAATTGAGGTTGTTTCATATATTTGTCATATAGTTAGATTCTCTTGTCATGGTCTGCATTCTTCCCTAGGATCCTCCAGTGTCTGAAAAGATTTGTTCTTTGTGCTATATGGGTTATGGCAAGTGCATAATGTCTCGTTTCTCTATTACAGTATCATGTAGAATAGTTTCATTCCTAAAAATCTCCTCTGCTTCACCTGTTCAGTACCTCTCCTCAAACCCCTGGCAACCACTGATTTTTTACTACCTCTATAAATTTGCCTTCTTCAGAATGTAGCATAATTGAAATTATATAGTATGCAGCCTTTTCAGACGGACACGTTTCACTTAGCAGTATGTATTTAAGATTCATTCACGTGTCTTTGTGGCTTGATAGCTCATTTCCCTGTATTGCTGGGTAAAATGCCATGTGTAGATGCACCAGAGTTTATTTGTTTGTTCACCTATTGAAGGACATCTTGGTTCTTCCCATTTTTTTGCAGTTATGAATAGCCTGCTTTTTTTTCTGTTAAAATATTACTATCTTTCAAATCTTGGTTCTTGTGTCTCTTTTTAGGGTTTTAACCTTATTTTAAATGGTCTAAACTGACTACATTAGGATAGAATATTTGCATCTTCTTAGCATGATTTAATTTTGGTTTTGTAGCAGAAAGTTAATTGTTTACTAGTTTGTGCCCGTTATAAGGTGGCAGTGCTCTTTGAGAGCAATGGATGCCTCTTTCTTATTTATCTGATCTTAGAGTACTTATTATTTTGCACATGCCTGAATGTCGCTTATTAACTTTAACAAAATGGGTTAGTTAGTCTGGCAGACAGGGGCTGGAGAAAGAAACACACTGAATTGTGAAACTAGGCTCACTCTTTGGAAAGAAGTTCTACCAGGATGTGGAGTGTGGTATCTGAAGGTGGTAATTTTGAAGGTCATGGGGATCAGA
>NW_027325843.1:0-56618 GCF_048418805.1 Vulpes vulpes
CGAGCCATTGGGCCACCACGGGAGCCTGACAGTGGGAGTGGGGAAGACATAGATTGAGTTTTTAGAGGACGCGGGGCGGCGGGGCGGAGGGGCGGCGGGGGGGGGGGGCGGCTGGGGCGACATCTACGCCTTTGGAGCCAATGCATGGTTGTTGGTTTCCTTTATTTTTTGGAGGGGGGGTGCGGTGGAGTTTGAAGATATTTCTTTATTAGGATGCTCACCAGAATGACAGGCTGGCACTGTCCGTCTGATGTGATAAAGGATACATACATCTGATCCGATTCTGGCAGGAACCAGGCGTAAGGCCTCTCAGACCTGGTACCGAGCGTCCGTGAAAGACGACTCCATTCACCAGAGAGCATGTTTCCTTGATTCCGAGGTCTCTGCTGTAGCTTCCGGTCACGTCCCGTGACTTGCTCAGACTTCATTCCGGCATCATCAGTGGACCCTCTCTTTCTTTCTTTCTTTCTTTCTTTCTTTCTTTCTTTCTTTCTTTCTTTTTCTTTTCTTTTTTTTCCCTAGCCACTTCTCAACTCCTTACGTCAGCTGCCGCCTGTCTGACTCACCCAGGTAGCCTCGAATTCTGCAGCACATCTCTTTGGTAGGCTGCTGCCCTGCCACCCTCAGGGGCATGGGTTGGGATTTGGGGGGGGAAGGGGAACGACGTCACGTTACCGAAGCAGACGGCAGGAGCGTATTGGCAAATGACACTAGGACACCCGGACACCCCGCAGGCCCGCCCGAGGGCCTGCTTGGAGCGCACGAACACACGTAAGGCACGTTCTTCTCTTCACGCGGCGCGGCGCGGCAGGCAGCGGAAGGTGCGGGATGACCTCCAGGGGCTCGGCGTCTGCAGCCAGCCATCAGGATGAACTCAGGGATGCCTCCGTGGAGGGTTTTGGTGGCTCCGTGAGCTCCTTTCCGAAGCTGCTTGTAGTTACAGGACTGCTGAACAAGCGTCCAGGAGTTTCTTGGTGAGGTGGGCATCTGCCACGGGGTAGGCCTTCGGATTTACATCGGCCTCAGTCATCTCTGCGTATCCGCGGTCCCTGTGGGTTTCCTGTAAAAAGACGTGTCCTGGGAGCTATCACCGTCACACTTCATACGGATGACCAGCTTTGCCCCCACCCACCCCCACCCCCGCCGACCTTGGGGTTGGGGTGGGCGGTGGGATGCGCTGTGCTCCCGTCACAGTTTGTGGGCCCTGGAATGGTGGTGATCGAGATACACCCCTCCGCCACCTCATTACAAAGAAACAAGACACTGTGGTGTCTTGCTAGACCCCACAGGCACAGCAAAGAAAAGGAGAACTACTTATCCCCTTGTTCCACCGGGACCGACCCGGATGGATGCCCGAGGGTCCAGGCCCCGAGGGACGGGCGTACTCAACTTTTGCTGTAAACTCAACGGATTAGTTAAGTTGTGCCTCTGAGGATTTGTCCACGGAAACTACTCCAAATGATCGATTTTGTCTGTCTCGTGTACTTTTCCTTGTTACGAGCAAGCAGGTAAAAGAAAGAAAGAAAGAAAGAAAGAAAGAAAGAAAGAAAGAGAGAAGAAAGAAAGAAAAAGATGAAAAAAGGTCTATAGGTTAAACTTTTACAATACCTTCCCAAATCTTTGGTGACCTGGAACTTTGAAGGTGTAACTAGCTTAATTGATAAATTGGGTTCAGTTCACCGGATACCTGGCATCTGTCTTTCCAACAGAAGGTAAAATACTAGAGTGTGAGTCAATGAGACACCCAAGGTGGTTTTTTTTGTTCGGTGGTGTTGTGTTTTCCTCCTCCACCCCTTGCCCTTTTCTTCCTTCCCCCCCTCCCCCCACCTCAGTTTTTGTGTTTCTCTTTTGTCTGATTCAGGAAACCTGCCGATACCTGGGTGTGTTAGTAAACGTGTTTCAGGTTTGTTTGTTTCTTTTTTCCTTCCTCTTTTTTTTAAATTTTAATTCACAATTCATGAGACATACATATACACACACACACACACACACACAGGAAGAGACACAGGCAGAGGGAGAAGCGGGCTCCCTGCAGGAACCCCCGATGTAGGACTCGATCCCGGGACTCCAGGATCGCGCTCTGGGCCAAAAGCAGGCGCTAAACCGCTGAGCCACCCAGGGATCCCCTTGCGGACATTTCTACAACCGATCGGGAACGACGCCCGCCGTCCGGTGTCCCGGATCTTTGGGGGTGAGGGCTCCAGGACGCCTCGGATGACGTTTCCAAGTGCGCCCTTCCCGGGGGCTGGAACCGGAACCAGAACCGGAACCGGGGCGGCATGGGTAGTTCGGAAGACGCTGCCGCCGCCGGCGGCGGCCGGTGCGCCCCCTAGCGGTGCAGATGTCCCCGTCCCGGGGAGGGGGAGGGGGAGCGAAACACCCCTAAGGAAGGCCCCGCTTGGGCGCCCGACGTTTTCCTGAGTCGGGAAACGCTACTGGACCTGGGTGGATCCGGACCAGGCTGTGTCCCAGCTGCCCTGCGATCCCATATGCCTCACACCTGGACTCCCCGGGCGGGCGAGCCAGCTTTCTGGCCCTGCCTGCCTGAGCCTACCTCTCTATCTCTGGCATCCAACTTGCAACTTCAAGTCCCTGAGGTCGAGACCTTCGGCTCTCTGGGTCCTGCTAGTAACCCAAACAGACAGACACGTTTGCCATGCCATGCCATGCCATGCCATGCCATTCCATTCCATTCCATTCCATTCCATTCCATTCCATTCCATACCATACCACTTGCAATCAGGCATCTGCGAAATGAATATTGAGCAAGGGAATTCTCAGCCTTGAACGTTTCTGGGCCCCGCTCCCTTGGCTTTCGCACCGGCCAAAGGTCCAAAGGGCTCCGAGAAACCTCAGCACACGGGCTCTGTTTCCGTCCCTCTGAACACACGTTGCCTGTCTGTCTCCCTTATAATACAGAAACGGGGACGCTTGGGTGGCTCCGTGTGGAGCATCTGCCTTAGGGGCACGTCGTGATCACAGGATCCGGGGATCCAGGCCCACATCGAGCTCCTTGCATTGGAGCCTGCTTCTCCCTCTGCCTAGGTCTCTGCCCCTTTCTCTCTCTCTCTCTCTCTCTCTCTCTCTCTCTCTCTCAAAATCCGGTAAAAATAGAAAGGAAAGAAAGAAAGAAAGAAAGAAGAAAGAAAGAAAGAAAGAAAGAAAGAAAGAAAGAAAGAAAGAAAGAAAGAAAAGAAAATTCCCTACGTTCGGACTTCCAGGTCACCCCATCAGAAAGATGCCTCGTGGGATGGGACCCAAGAGGTGGTCCAGAGAAGTAAGGACCCGACTCCCCCCCCACACACACACACTTCCCATGAGTCCAAATCATGAAGAAGACGGGGAAAGCAGGCCAGGCAGGCAGACACCAGAAATCCGAAGTCCGCACGCACGCACGCACGAGCACCAGAACCGATGCCCAACCCACTGCCTGCGTCTCCACCTCTCTCAGAGGGCTGAAAGGCAACCACGGACAAGGCCTGTTTTCCAGGAGGAAGCCGACATGAAGGAACAGGCGGCGTTGGAGGCGGAAGGCTGGAAGGTTGACGGATAGAGAAAGGAAAAGAGGGACAAGAGGGACGGGTGGACACCTGGGTGGCTCAGTGGTTGGGCGGCTGCCTTCCTCTCAGGGTGTGATGCGGGGGGGGCGGGGGGTTGGGGAGGTGGAAGGGATACCCTGGGGTCCTGTGCCCGCATCCGGTTCCCTGCCTGCGTGGAGCCTGCTTCTCCCTCTGCCTGTGTCTCTGTCTGCCTCTCTCTGTGTCTCTCAGGAGTAAATAAAGAAATCCTTAAAAAAAAAAAAAAGGAATAAAATAAAAACCTTTAAATCTGTCTCAGTCCTGGCGGGGACGGGGACTGCCTTGCCGCCTCTGCGCCTCAGCCTACCCCGCGGCCCCCGCACCCCCCCCCGTTTCTGCAACACTCCTGTGGATGGAGTGGTCAACTCCTCTGCCATCATCCCGGATGCCTCCAACGCCATCGCCGCCCCCCCTCCTCATCCCGCCGCCCCCCTGTAAGGAGCAAAAATCACCCGAGCCATTGGGCCACCACGGGAGCCTGACAGTGGGAGTGGGGAAGACATAGATTGAGTTTTTAGAGGACGCGGGGCGGCGGGGCGGAGGGGCGGCGGGGGGGGGGGGCGGCTGGGGCGACATCTACGCCTTTGGAGCCAATGCATGGTTGTTGGTTTCCTTTATTTTTTGGAGGGGGGGTGCGGTGGAGTTTGAAGATATTTCTTTATTAGGATGCTCACCAGAATGACAGGCTGGCACTGTCCGTCTGATGTGATAAAGGATACATACATCTGATCCGATTCTGGCAGGAACCAGGCGTAAGGCCTCTCAGACCTGGTACCGAGCGTCCGTGAAAGACGACTCCATTCACCAGAGAGCATGTTTCCTTGATTCCGAGGTCTCTGCTGTAGCTTCCGGTCACGTCCCGTGACTTGCTCAGACTTCATTCCGGCATCATCAGTGGACCCTCTCTTTCTTTCTTTCTTTCTTTCTTTCTTTCTTTCTTTCTTTCTTTCTTTTTCTTTTCTTTTTTTTCCCTAGCCACTTCTCAACTCCTTACGTCAGCTGCCGCCTGTCTGACTCACCCAGGTAGCCTCGAATTCTGCAGCACATCTCTTTGGTAGGCTGCTGCCCTGCCACCCTCAGGGGCATGGGTGGTTGGGATTTGGGGGGGGAAGGGGAACGACGTCACGTTACCGAAGCAGACGGCAGGAGCGTATTGGCAAATGACACTAGGACACCCGGACACCCCGCAGGCCCGCCCGAGGGCCTGCTTGGAGCGCACGAACACACGTAAGGCACGTTCTTCTCTTCACGCGGCGCGGCGCGGCAGGCAGCGGAAGGTGCGGGATGACCTCCAGGGGCTCGGCGTCTGCAGCCAGCCATCAGGATGAACTCAGGGATGCCTCCGTGGAGGGTTTTGGTGGCTCCGTGAGCTCCTTTCCGAAGCTGCTTGTAGTTACAGGACTGCTGAACAAGCGTCCAGGAGTTTCTTGGTGAGGTGGGCATCTGCCACGGGGTAGGCCTTCGGATTTACATCGGCCTCAGTCATCTCTGCGTATCCGCGGTCCCTGTGGGTTTCCTGTAAAAAGACGTGTCCTGGGAGCTATCACCGTCACACTTCATACGGATGACCAGCTTTGCCCCCACCCACCCCCACCCCCGCCGACCTTGGGGTTGGGGTGGGCGGTGGGATGCGCTGTGCTCCCGTCACAGTTTGTGGGCCCTGGAATGGTGGTGATCGAGATACACCCCTCCGCCACCTCATTACAAAGAAACAAGACACTGTGGTGTCTTGCTAGACCCCACAGGCACAGCAAAGAAAAGGAGAACTACTTATCCCCTTGTTCCACCGGGACCGACCCGGATGGATGCCCGAGGGTCCAGGCCCCGAGGGACGGGCGTACTCAACTTTTGCTGTAAACTCAACGGATTAGTTAAGTTGTGCCTCTGAGGATTTGTCCACGGAAACTACTCCAAATGATCGATTTTGTCTGTCTCGTGTACTTTTCCTTGTTACGAGCAAGCAGGTAAAAGAAAGAAAGAAAGAAAGAAAGAAAGAAAGAAAGAAAGAAAGAAAGAGAGAAAGAAAGAAAGAAAAAGATGAAAAAAGGTCTATAGGTTAAACTTTTACAATACCTTCCCAAATCTTTGGTGACCTGGAACTTTGAAGGTGTAACTAGCTTAATTGATAAATTGGGTTCAGTTCACCGGATACCTGGCATCTGTCTTTCCAACAGAAGGTAAAATACTAGAGTGTGAGTCAATGAGACACCCAAGGTGGTTTTTTTTGTTCGGTGGTGTTGTGTTTTCCTCCTCCACCCCTTGCCCTTTTCTTCCTTCCCCCCCTCCCCCCACCTCAGTTTTTGTGTTTCTCTTTTGTCTGATTCAGGAAACCTGCCGATACCTGGGTGTGTTAGTAAACGTGTTTCAGGTTTGTTTGTTTCTTTTTTCCTTCCTCTTTTTTTTAAATTTTAATTCACAATTCATGAGACATACATATACACACACACACACACACACACACACACACAGGAAGAGACACAGGCAGAGGGAGAAGCGGGCTCCCTGCAGGAACCCCCGATGTAGGACTCGATCCCGGGACTCCAGGATCGCGCTCTGGGCCAAAAGCAGGCGCTAAACCGCTGAGCCACCCAGGGATCCCCTTGAGGACATTTCTACAACCGATCGGGAACGACGCCCGCCGTCCGGTGTCCCGGATCTTTGGGGGTGAGGGCTCCAGGACGCCTCGGATGACGTTTCCAAGTGCGCCCTTCCCGGGGGCTGGAACCGGAACCGGAACCGGAACCGGGGCGGCATGGGTAGTTCGGAAGACGCTGCCGCCGCCGGCGGCGGCCGGTGCGCCCCCTAGCGGTGCAGATGTCCCCGTCCCGGGGAGGGGGAGGGGGAGCGAAACATCCCTAAGGAAGGCCCCGCTTGGGCGCCCGACGTTTTCCTGAGTCGGGAAACGCTACTGGACCTGGGTGGATCCGGACCAGGCTGTGTCCCAGCTGCCCTGCGATCCCATATGCCTCACACCTGGACTCCCCGGGCGGGCGAGCCAGCTTTCTGGCCCTGCCTGCCTGAGCCTACCTCTCTATCTCTGGCATCCAACTTGCAACTTCAAGTCCCTGAGGTCGAGACCTTCGGCTCTCTGGGTCCTGCTAGTAACCCAAACAGACAGACACGTTTGCCATGCCATGCCATGCCATGCCATGCCATGCCATGCCATTCCATTCCATTCCATTCCATTCCATTCCATTCCATACCATACCACTTGCAATCAGGCATCTGCGAAATGAATATTGAGCAAGGGAATTCTCAGCCTTGAACGTTTCTGGGCCCCGCTCCCTTGGCTTTCGCACCGGCCAAAGGTCCAAAGGGCTCCGAGAAACCTCAGCACACGGGCTCTGTTTCCGTCCCTCTGAACACACGTTGCCTGTCTGTCTCCCTTATAATACAGAAACGGGGACGCTTGGGTGGCTCCGTGTGGAGCATCTGCCTTAGGGGCACGTCATGATCACAGGATCCGGGGATCCAGGCCCACATCTAGCTCCTTGCATTGGAGCCTGCTTCTCCCTCTGCCTAGGTCTCTGCCCCTTTCTCTCTCTCTCTCTCTCTCTCTCTCTCTCTCTCAAAATCCGGTAAAAATAGAAAGGAAAGAAAGAAAGAAAGAAAGAAAGAAAGAAAGAAAGAAAGAAAGAAAGAAAGAAAGAAAAGAAATTCCCTACGTTCGGACTTCCAGGTCACCCCATCAGAAAGATGCCTCGTGGGATGGGACCCAAGAGGTGGTCCAGAGAAATAAGGACCCGACTCCCCCCCCCACACACACACACTTCCCATGAGTCCAAATCATGAAGAAGACGGGGAAAGCAGGCCAGGCAGGCAGACACCAGAAATCCGAAGTCCGCACGCACGCACGCACGCACGAGCACCAGAACCGATGCCCAACCCACTGCCTGCGTCTCCACCTCTCTCAGAGGGCTGAAAGGCAACCACGGACAAGGCCTGTTTTCCAGAAGGAAGCCGACATGAAGGAACAGGCGGCGTTGGAGGCGGAAGGCTGGAAGGTTGACGGATAGAGAAAGGAAAAGAGGGACAAGAGGGACGGGTGGACACCTGGGTGGCTCAGTGGTTGGGCGGCTGCCTTCCTCTCAGGGTGTGATGCGGGGGGGGGGCGGGGGGTTGGGGAGGTGGAAGGGATACCCTGGGGTCCTGTGCCCGCATCCGGTTCCCTGCCTGCGTGGAGCCTGCTTCTCCCTCTGCCTGTGTCTCTGTCTGCCTCTCTCTGTGTCTCTCAGGAGTAAATAAAGAAATCCTTAAAAAAAAAAAAGGAATAAAATAAAAACCTTTAAATCTGTCTCAGTCCTGGCGGGGACGGGGACTGCCTTGCCGCCTCTGCGCCTCAGCCTCCCCCGCGGCCCCCGCACCCCCCCCCCGTTTCTGCAACACTCCTGTGGATGGAGTGGTCAACTCCTCTGCCATCATCCCGGGTGCCTCCAACGCCATCGCCGCCCCCCCTCCTCATCCCGCCGCCCCCCTGTAAGGAGCAAAAATCACCCGAGCCATTGGGCCACCACGGGAGCCTGACAGTGGGAGTGGGGAACACATAGATTGAGTTTTTAGAGGACGCGGGGCGGCGGGGCGGAGGGGCGGCGGGGGGGGGGCGGCTGGGGCGACATCTACGCCTTTGGAGCCAATGCATGGTTGTTGGTTTCCTTTATTTTTTGGAGGGGGGGTGCGGTGGAGTTTGAAGATATTTCTTTATTAGGATGCTCACCAGAATGACAGGCTGGCACTGTCCGTCTGATGTGATAAAGGATACATACATCTGATCCGATTCTGGCAGGAACCAGGCGTAAGGCCTCTCAGACCTGGTACCGAGCGTCCGTGAAAGACGACTCCATTCACCAGAGAGCATGTTTCCTTGATTCCGAGGTCTCTGCTGTAGCTTCCGGTCACGTCCCGTGACTTGCTCAGACTTCATTCCGGCATCATCAGTGGACCCTCTCTTTCTTTCTTTCTTTCTTTCTTTCTTTCTTTCTTTCTTTCTTTCTTTTTCTTTTCTTTTTTTCCCTAGCCACTTCTCAACTCCTTACGTCAGCTGCCGCCTGTCTGACTCACCCAGGTAGCCTCGAATTCTGCAGCACATCTCTTTGGTAGGCTGCTGCCCTGCCACCCTCAGGGGCATGGGTTGGGATTTGGGGGGGGAAGGGGAACGACGTCACGTTACCGAAGCAGACGGCAGGAGCGTATTGGCAAATGACACTAGGACACCCGGACACCCCGCAGGCCCGCCCGAGGGCCTGCTTGGAGCGCACGAACACACGTAGGGCACGTTCTTCTCTTCACGCGGCGCGGCGCGGCAGGCAGCGGAAGGTGCGGGATGACCTCCAGGGGCTCGGCGTCTGCAGCCAGCCATCAGGATGAACTCAGGGATGCCTCCGTGGAGGGTTTTGGTGGCTCCGTGAGCTCCTTTCCGAAGCTGCTTGTAGTTACAGGACTGCTGAACAAGCGTCCAGGAGTTTCTTGGTGAGGTGGGCATCTGCCACGGGGTAGGCCTTCGGATTTACATCGGCCTCAGTCATCTCTGCGTATCCGCGGTCCCTGTGGGTTTCCTGTAAAAAGACGTGTCCTGGGAGCTATCACCGTCACACTTCATACGGATGACCAGCTTTGCCCCCACCCACCCCCACCCCCGCCGACCTTGGGGTTGGGGTGGGCGGTGGGATGCGCTGTGCTCCCGTCACAGTTTGTGGGCCCTGGAATGGTGGTGATCGAGATACACCCCTCCGCCACCTCATTACAAAGAAACAAGACACTGTGGTGTCTTGCTAGACCCCACAGGCACAGCAAAGAAAAGGAGAACTACTTATCCCCTTGTTCCACCGGGACCGACCCGGATGGATGCCCGAGGGTCCAGGCCCCGAGGGACGGGCGTACTCAACTTTTGCTGTAAACTCAACGGATTAGTTAAGTTGTGCCTCTGAGGATTTGTCCACGGAAACTACTCCAAATGATCGATTTTGTCTGTCTCGTGTACTTTTCCTTGTTACGAGCAAGCAGGTAAAAGAAAGAAAGAAAGAAAGAAAGAAAGAAAGAAAGAAAGAAAGAAAGAAAGAAAGAAAGAAAGAAAGAAAAAGATGAAAAAAGGTCTATAGGTTAAACTTTTACAATACCTTCCCAAATCTTTGGTGACCTGGAACTTTGAAGGTGTAACTAGCTTAATTGATAAATTGGGTTCAGTTCACCGGATACCTGGCATCTGTCTTTCCAACAGAAGGTAAAATACTAGAGTGTGAGTCAATGAGACACCCAAGGTGGTTTTTTTTGTTCGGTGGTGTTGTGTTTTCCTCCTCCACCCCTTGCCCTTTTCTTCCTTCCCCCCCTCCCCCCACCTCAGTTTTTGTGTTTCTCTTTTGTCTGATTCAGGAAACCTGCCGATACCTGGGTGTGTTAGTAAACGTGTTTCAGGTTTGTTTGTTTCTTTTTTCCTTCCTCTTTTTTTTAAATTTTAATTCACAATTCATGAGACATACATATACACACACACACACACACACACAGGAAGAGACACAGGCAGAGGGAGAAGCGGGCTCCCTGCAGGAACCCCCGATGTAGGACTCGATCCCGGGACTCCAGGATCGCGCTCTGGGCCAAAAGCAGGCGCTAAACCGCTGAGCCACCCAGGGATCCCCTTGCGGACATTTCTACAACCGATCGGGAACGACGCCCGCCGTCCGGTGTCCCGGATCTTTGGGGGTGAGGGCTCCAGGACGCCTCGGATGACGTTTCCAAGTGCGCCCTTCCCGGGGGCTGGAACCGGAACCAGAACCGGAACCGGGGCGGCATGGGTAGTTCGGAAGACGCTGCCGCCGCCGGCGGCGGCCGGTGCGCCCCCTAGCGGTGCAGATGTCCCCGTCCCGGGGAGGGGGAGGGGGAGCGAAACACCCCTAAGGAAGGCCCCGCTTGGGCGCCCGACGTTTTCCTGAGTCGGGAAACGCTACTGGACCTGGGTGGATCCGGACCAGGCTGTGTCCCAGCTGCCCTGCGATCCCATATGCCTCACACCTGGACTCCCCGGGCGGGCGAGCCAGCTTTCTGGCCCTGCCTGCCTGAGCCTACCTCTCTATCTCTGGCATCCAACTTGCAACTTCAAGTCCCTGAGGTCGAGACCTTCGGCTCTCTGGGTCCTGCTAGTAACCCAAACAGACAGACACGTTTGCCATGCCATGCCATGCCATGCCATGCCATTCCATTCCATTCCATTCCATTCCATTCCATTCCATTCCATACCATACCACTTGCAATCAGGCATCTGCGAAATGAATATTGAGCAAGGGAATTCTCAGCCTTGAACGTTTCTGGGCCCCGCTCCCTTGGCTTTCGCACCGGCCAAAGGTCCAAAGGGCTCCGAGAAACCTCAGCACACGGGCTCTGTTTCCGTCCCTCTGAACACACGTTGCCTGTCTGTCTCCCTTATAATACAGAAACGGGGACGCTTGGGTGGCTCCGTGTGGAGCATCTGCCTTAGGGGCACGTCGTGATCACAGGATCCGGGGATCCAGGCCCACATCGAGCTCCTTGCATTGGAGCCTGCTTCTCCCTCTGCCTAGGTCTCTGCCCCTTTCTCTCTCTCTCTCTCTCTCTCTCTCTCTCTCTCTCTCTCTCTCTCTCAAAATCCGGTAAAAATAGAAAGGAAAGAAAGAAAGAAAGAAAGAAGAAAGAAAGAAAGAAAGAAAGAAAGAAAGAAAGAAAGAAAGAAAGAAAGAAAAGAAAATTCCCTACGTTCGGACTTCCAGGTCACCCCATCAGAAAGATGCCTCGTGGGATGGGACCCAAGAGGTGGTCCAGAGAAGTAAGGACCCGACTCCCCCCCCACACACACACACTTCCCATGAGTCCAAATCATGAAGAAGACGGGGAAAGCAGGCCAGGCAGGCAGACACCAGAAATCCGAAGTCCGCACGCACGCACGCACGAGCACCAGAACCGATGCCCAACCCACTGCCTGCGTCTCCACCTCTCTCAGAGGGCTGAAAGGCAACCACGGACAAGGCCTGTTTTCCAGGAGGAAGCCGACATGAAGGAACAGGCGGCGTTGGAGGCGGAAGGCTGGAAGGTTGACGGATAGAGAAAGGAAAAGAGGGACAAGAGGGACGGGTGGACACCTGGGTGGCTCAGTGGTTGGGCGGCTGCCTTCCTCTCAGGGTGTGATGCGGGGGGGGGCGGGGGGTTGGGGAGGTGGAAGGGATACCCTGGGGTCCTGTGCCCGCATCCGGTTCCCTGCCTGCGTGGAGCCTGCTTCTCCCTCTGCCTGTGTCTCTGTCTGCCTCTCTCTGTGTCTCTCAGGAGTAAATAAAGAAATCCTTAAAAAAAAAAAAGGAATAAAATAAAAACCTTTAAATCTGTCTCAGTCCTGGCGGGGACGGGGACTGCCTTGCCGCCTCTGCGCCTCAGCCTCCCCCGCGGCCCCCGCACCCCCCCCCCGTTTCTGCAACACTCCTGTGGATGGAGTGGTCAACTCCTCTGCCATCATCCCGGGTGCCTCCAACGCCATCGCCGCCCCCCCTCCTCATCCCGCCGCCCCCCTGTAAGGAGCAAAAATCACCCGAGCCATTGGGCCACCACGGGAGCCTGACAGTGGGAGTGGGGAACACATAGATTGAGTTTTTAGAGGACGCGGGGCGGCGGGGCGGAGGGGCGGCGGGGGGGGGGGCGGCTGGGGCGACATCTACGCCTTTGGAGCCAATGCATGGTTGTTGGTTTCCTTTATTTTTTGGAGGGGGGGTGCGGTGGAGTTTGAAGATATTTCTTTATTAGGATGCTCACCAGAATGACAGGCTGGCACTGTCCGTCTGATGTGATAAAGGATACATACATCTGATCCGATTCTGGCAGGAACCAGGCGTAAGGCCTCTCAGACCTGGTACCGAGCGTCCGTGAAAGACGACTCCATTCACCAGAGAGCATGTTTCCTTGATTCCGAGGTCTCTGCTGTAGCTTCCGGTCACGTCCCGTGACTTGCTCAGACTTCATTCCGGCATCATCAGTGGACCCTCTCTTTCTTTCTTTCTTTCTTTCTTTCTTTCTTTCTTTCTTTCTTTCTTTTTCTTTTCTTTTTTTCCCTAGCCACTTCTCAACTCCTTACGTCAGCTGCCGCCTGTCTGACTCACCCAGGTAGCCTCGAATTCTGCAGCACATCTCTTTGGTAGGCTGCTGCCCTGCCACCCTCAGGGGCATGGGTTGGGATTTGGGGGGGGAAGGGGAACGACGTCACGTTACCGAAGCAGACGGCAGGAGCGTATTGGCAAATGACACTAGGACACCCGGACACCCCGCAGGCCCGCCCGAGGGCCTGCTTGGAGCGCACGAACACACGTAGGGCACGTTCTTCTCTTCACGCGGCGCGGCGCGGCAGGCAGCGGAAGGTGCGGGATGACCTCCAGGGGCTCGGCGTCTGCAGCCAGCCATCAGGATGAACTCAGGGATGCCTCCGTGGAGGGTTTTGGTGGCTCCGTGAGCTCCTTTCCGAAGCTGCTTGTAGTTACAGGACTGCTGAACAAGCGTCCAGGAGTTTCTTGGTGAGGTGGGCATCTGCCACGGGGTAGGCCTTCGGATTTACATCGGCCTCAGTCATCTCTGCGTATCCGCGGTCCCTGTGGGTTTCCTGTAAAAAGACGTGTCCTGGGAGCTATCACCGTCACACTTCATACGGATGACCAGCTTTGCCCCCACCCACCCCCACCCCCGCCGACCTTGGGGTTGGGGTGGGCGGTGGGATGCGCTGTGCTCCCGTCACAGTTTGTGGGCCCTGGAATGGTGGTGATCGAGATACACCCCTCCGCCACCTCATTACAAAGAAACAAGACACTGTGGTGTCTTGCTAGACCCCACAGGCACAGCAAAGAAAAGGAGAACTACTTATCCCCTTGTTCCACCGGGACCGACCCGGATGGATGCCCGAGGGTCCAGGCCCCGAGGGACGGGCGTACTCAACTTTTGCTGTAAACTCAACGGATTAGTTAAGTTGTGCCTCTGAGGATTTGTCCACGGAAACTACTCCAAATGATCGATTTTGTCTGTCTCGTGTACTTTTCCTTGTTACGAGCAAGCAGGTAAAAGAAAGAAAGAAAGAAAGAAAGAAAGAAAGAAAGAAAGAAAGAAAGAAAGAAAGAAAGAAAGAAAGAAAAAGATGAAAAAAGGTCTATAGGTTAAACTTTTACAATACCTTCCCAAATCTTTGGTGACCTGGAACTTTGAAGGTGTAACTAGCTTAATTGATAAATTGGGTTCAGTTCACCGGATACCTGGCATCTGTCTTTCCAACAGAAGGTAAAATACTAGAGTGTGAGTCAATGAGACACCCAAGGTGGTTTTTTTTGTTCGGTGGTGTTGTGTTTTCCTCCTCCACCCCTTGCCCTTTTCTTCCTTCCCCCCCTCCCCCCACCTCAGTTTTTGTGTTTCTCTTTTGTCTGATTCAGGAAACCTGCCGATACCTGGGTGTGTTAGTAAACGTGTTTCAGGTTTGTTTGTTTCTTTTTTCCTTCCTCTTTTTTTTAAATTTTAATTCACAATTCATGAGACATACATATACACACACACACACACACACACAGGAAGAGACACAGGCAGAGGGAGAAGCGGGCTCCCTGCAGGAACCCCCGATGTAGGACTCGATCCCGGGACTCCAGGATCGCGCTCTGGGCCAAAAGCAGGCGCTAAACCGCTGAGCCACCCAGGGATCCCCTTGCGGACATTTCTACAACCGATCGGGAACGACGCCCGCCGTCCGGTGTCCCGGATCTTTGGGGGTGAGGGCTCCAGGACGCCTCGGATGACGTTTCCAAGTGCGCCCTTCCCGGGGGCTGGAACCGGAACCAGAACCGGAACCGGGGCGGCATGGGTAGTTCGGAAGACGCTGCCGCCGCCGGCGGCGGCCGGTGCGCCCCCTAGCGGTGCAGATGTCCCCGTCCCGGGGAGGGGGAGGGGGAGCGAAACACCCCTAAGGAAGGCCCCGCTTGGGCGCCCGACGTTTTCCTGAGTCGGGAAACGCTACTGGACCTGGGTGGATCCGGACCAGGCTGTGTCCCAGCTGCCCTGCGATCCCATATGCCTCACACCTGGACTCCCCGGGCGGGCGAGCCAGCTTTCTGGCCCTGCCTGCCTGAGCCTACCTCTCTATCTCTGGCATCCAACTTGCAACTTCAAGTCCCTGAGGTCGAGACCTTCGGCTCTCTGGGTCCTGCTAGTAACCCAAACAGACAGACACGTTTGCCATGCCATGCCATGCCATGCCATGCCATTCCATTCCATTCCATTCCATTCCATTCCATTCCATTCCATACCATACCACTTGCAATCAGGCATCTGCGAAATGAATATTGAGCAAGGGAATTCTCAGCCTTGAACGTTTCTGGGCCCCGCTCCCTTGGCTTTCGCACCGGCCAAAGGTCCAAAGGGCTCCGAGAAACCTCAGCACACGGGCTCTGTTTCCGTCCCTCTGAACACACGTTGCCTGTCTGTCTCCCTTATAATACAGAAACGGGGACGCTTGGGTGGCTCCGTGTGGAGCATCTGCCTTAGGGGCACGTCGTGATCACAGGATCCGGGGATCCAGGCCCACATCGAGCTCCTTGCATTGGAGCCTGCTTCTCCCTCTGCCTAGGTCTCTGCCCCTTTCTCTCTCTCTCTCTCTCTCTCTCTCTCTCTCTCTCTCTCTCTCTCAAAATCCGGTAAAAATAGAAAGGAAAGAAAGAAAGAAAGAAAGAAGAAAGAAAGAAAGAAAGAAAGAAAGAAAGAAAGAAAGAAAGAAAGAAAGAAAAGAAAATTCCCTACGTTCGGACTTCCAGGTCACCCCATCAGAAAGATGCCTCGTGGGATGGGACCCAAGAGGTGGTCCAGAGAAGTAAGGACCCGACTCCCCCCCCACACACACACACTTCCCATGAGTCCAAATCATGAAGAAGACGGGGAAAGCAGGCCAGGCAGGCAGACACCAGAAATCCGAAGTCCGCACGCACGCACGCACGAGCACCAGAACCGATGCCCAACCCACTGCCTGCGTCTCCACCTCTCTCAGAGGGCTGAAAGGCAACCACGGACAAGGCCTGTTTTCCAGGAGGAAGCCGACATGAAGGAACAGGCGGCGTTGGAGGCGGAAGGCTGGAAGGTTGACGGATAGAGAAAGGAAAAGAGGGACAAGAGGGACGGGTGGACACCTGGGTGGCTCAGTGGTTGGGCGGCTGCCTTCCTCTCAGGGTGTGATGCGGGGGGGGCGGGGGGTTGGGGAGGTGGAAGGGATACCCTGGGGTCCTGTGCCCGCATCCGGTTCCCTGCCTGCGTGGAGCCTGCTTCTCCCTCTGCCTGTGTCTCTGTCTGCCTCTCTCTGTGTCTCTCAGGAGTAAATAAAGAAATCCTTAAAAAAAAAAAAGGAATAAAATAAAAACCTTTAAATCTGTCTCAGTCCTGGCGGGGACGGGGACTGCCTTGCCGCCTCTGCGCCTCAGCCTCCCCCGCGGCCCCCGCACCCCCCCCCCGTTTCTGCAACACTCCTGTGGATGGAGTGGTCAACTCCTCTGCCATCATCCCGGGTGCCTCCAACGCCATCGCCGCCCCCCCTCCTCATCCCGCCGCCCCCCTGTAAGGAGCAAAAATCACCCGAGCCATTGGGCCACCACGGGAGCCTGACAGTGGGAGTGGGGAACACATAGATTGAGTTTTTAGAGGACGCGGGGCGGCGGGGCGGAGGGGCGGCGGGGGGGGGGGCGGCTGGGGCGACATCTACGCCTTTGGAGCCAATGCATGGTTGTTGGTTTCCTTTATTTTTTGGAGGGGGGGTGCGGTGGAGTTTGAAGATATTTCTTTATTAGGATGCTCACCAGAATGACAGGCTGGCACTGTCCGTCTGATGTGATAAAGGATACATACATCTGATCCGATTCTGGCAGGAACCAGGCGTAAGGCCTCTCAGACCTGGTACCGAGCGTCCGTGAAAGACGACTCCATTCACCAGAGAGCATGTTTCCTTGATTCCGAGGTCTCTGCTGTAGCTTCCGGTCACGTCCCGTGACTTGCTCAGACTTCATTCCGGCATCATCAGTGGACCCTCTCTTTCTTTCTTTCTTTCTTTCTTTCTTTCTTTCTTTCTTTCTTTTTCTTTTCTTTTTTTCCCTAGCCACTTCTCAACTCCTTACGTCAGCTGCCGCCTGTCTGACTCACCCAGGTAGCCTCGAATTCTGCAGCACATCTCTTTGGTAGGCTGCTGCCCTGCCACCCTCAGGGGCATGGGTTGGGATTTGGGGGGGGAAGGGGAACGACGTCACGTTACCGAAGCAGACGGCAGGAGCGTATTGGCAAATGACACTAGGACACCCGGACACCCCGCAGGCCCGCCCGAGGGCCTGCTTGGAGCGCACGAACACACGTAGGGCACGTTCTTCTCTTCACGCGGCGCGGCGCGGCAGGCAGCGGAAGGTGCGGGATGACCTCCAGGGGCTCGGCGTCTGCAGCCAGCCATCAGGATGAACTCAGGGATGCCTCCGTGGAGGGTTTTGGTGGCTCCGTGAGCTCCTTTCCGAAGCTGCTTGTAGTTACAGGACTGCTGAACAAGCGTCCAGGAGTTTCTTGGTGAGGTGGGCATCTGCCACGGGGTAGGCCTTCGGATTTACATCGGCCTCAGTCATCTCTGCGTATCCGCGGTCCCTGTGGGTTTCCTGTAAAAAGACGTGTCCTGGGAGCTATCACCGTCACACTTCATACGGATGACCAGCTTTGCCCCCACCCACCCCCACCCCCGCCGACCTTGGGGTTGGGGTGGGCGGTGGGATGCGCTGTGCTCCCGTCACAGTTTGTGGGCCCTGGAATGGTGGTGATCGAGATACACCCCTCCGCCACCTCATTACAAAGAAACAAGACACTGTGGTGTCTTGCTAGACCCCACAGGCACAGCAAAGAAAAGGAGAACTACTTATCCCCTTGTTCCACCGGGACCGACCCGGATGGATGCCCGAGGGTCCAGGCCCCGAGGGACGGGCGTACTCAACTTTTGCTGTAAACTCAACGGATTAGTTAAGTTGTGCCTCTGAGGATTTGTCCACGGAAACTACTCCAAATGATCGATTTTGTCTGTCTCGTGTACTTTTCCTTGTTACGAGCAAGCAGGTAAAAGAAAGAAAGAAAGAAAGAAAGAAAGAAAGAAAGAAAGAAAGAAAGAAAGAAAGAAAGAAAGAAAGAAAAAGATGAAAAAAGGTCTATAGGTTAAACTTTTACAATACCTTCCCAAATCTTTGGTGACCTGGAACTTTGAAGGTGTAACTAGCTTAATTGATAAATTGGGTTCAGTTCACCGGATACCTGGCATCTGTCTTTCCAACAGAAGGTAAAATACTAGAGTGTGAGTCAATGAGACACCCAAGGTGGTTTTTTTTGTTCGGTGGTGTTGTGTTTTCCTCCTCCACCCCTTGCCCTTTTCTTCCTTCCCCCCCTCCCCCCACCTCAGTTTTTGTGTTTCTCTTTTGTCTGATTCAGGAAACCTGCCGATACCTGGGTGTGTTAGTAAACGTGTTTCAGGTTTGTTTGTTTCTTTTTTCCTTCCTCTTTTTTTTAAATTTTAATTCACAATTCATGAGACATACATATACACACACACACACACACACACACACACACACACAGGAAGAGACACAGGCAGAGGGAGAAGCGGGCTCCCTGCAGGAACCCCCGATGTAGGACTCGATCCCGGGACTCCAGGATCGCGCTCTGGGCCAAAAGCAGGCGCTAAACCGCTGAGCCACCCAGGGATCCCCTTGAGGACATTTCTACAACCGATCGGGAACGACGCCCGCCGTCCGGTGTCCCGGATCTTTGGGGGTGAGGGCTCCAGGACGCCTCGGATGACGTTTCCAAGTGCGCCCTTCCCGGGGGCTGGAACCGGAACCGGAACCGGAACCGGGGCGGCATGGGTAGTTCGGAAGACGCTGCCGCCGCCGGCGGCGGCCGGTGCGCCCCCTAGCGGTGCAGATGTCCCCGTCCCGGGGAGGGGGAGGGGGAGCGAAACATCCCTAAGGAAGGCCCCGCTTGGGCGCCCGACGTTTTCCTGAGTCGGGAAACGCTACTGGACCTGGGTGGATCCGGACCAGGCTGTGTCCCAGCTGCCCTGCGATCCCATATGCCTCACACCTGGACTCCCCGGGCGGGCGAGCCAGCTTTCTGGCCCTGCCTGCCTGAGCCTACCTCTCTATCTCTGGCATCCAACTTGCAACTTCAAGTCCCTGAGGTCGAGACCTTCGGCTCTCTGGGTCCTGCTAGTAACCCAAACAGACAGACACGTTTGCCATGCCATGCCATGCCATGCCATGCCATGCCATGCCATTCCATTCCATTCCATTCCATTCCATTCCATTCCATTCCATACCATACCACTTGCAATCAGGCATCTGCGAAATGAATATTGAGCAAGGGAATTCTCAGCCTTGAACGTTTCTGGGCCCCGCTCCCTTGGCTTTCGCACCGGCCAAAGGTCCAAAGGGCTCCGAGAAACCTCAGCACACGGGCTCTGTTTCCGTCCCTCTGAACACACGTTGCCTGTCTGTCTCCCTTATAATACAGAAACGGGGACGCTTGGGTGGCTCCGTGTGGAGCATCTGCCTTAGGGGCACGTCATGATCACAGGATCCGGGGATCCAGGCCCACATCTAGCTCCTTGCATTGGAGCCTGCTTCTCCCTCTGCCTAGGTCTCTGCCCCTTTCTCTCTCTCTCTCTCTCTCTCTCTCTCTCTCAAAATCCGGTAAAAATAGAAAGGAAAGAAAGAAAGAAAGAAAGAAAGAAAGAAAGAAAGAAAGAAAGAAAGAAAGAAAGAAAGAAAGAAAGAAAGAAAATTCCCTACGTTCGGACTTCCAGGTCACCCCATCAGAAAGATGCCTCGTGGGATGGGACCCAAGAGGTGGTCCAGAGAAATAAGGACCCGACTCCCCCCCCCCACACACACACACTTCCCATGAGTCCAAATCATGAAGAAGACGGGGAAAGCAGGCCAGGCAGGCAGACACCAGAAATCCGAAGTCCGCACGCACGCACGCACGCACGAGCACCAGAACCGATGCCCAACCCACTGCCTGCGTCTCCACCTCTCTCAGAGGGCTGAAAGGCAACCACGGACAAGGCCTGTTTTCCAGAAGGAAGCCGACATGAAGGAACAGGCGGCGTTGGAGGCGGAAGGCTGGAAGGTTGACGGATAGAGAAAGGAAAAGAGGGACAAGAGGGACGGGTGGACACCTGGGTGGCTCAGTGGTTGGGCGGCTGCCTTCCTCTCAGGGTGTGATGCGGGGGGGGGGCGGGGGGTTGGGGAGGTGGAAGGGATACCCTGGGGTCCTGTGCCCGCATCCGGTTCCCTGCCTGCGTGGAGCCTGCTTCTCCCTCTGCCTGTGTCTCTGTCTGCCTCTCTCTGTGTCTCTCAGGAGTAAATAAAGAAATCCTTAAAAAAAAAAAAGGAATAAAATAAAAACCTTTAAATCTGTCTCAGTCCTGGCGGGGACGGGGACTGCCTTGCCGCCTCTGCGCCTCAGCCTCCCCCGCGGCCCCCGCACCCCCCCCCCGTTTCTGCAACACTCCTGTGGATGGAGTGGTCAACTCCTCTGCCATCATCCCGGGTGCCTCCAACGCCATCGCCGCCCCCCCTCCTCATCCCGCCGCCCCCCTGTAAGGAGCAAAAATCACCCGAGCCATTGGGCCACCACGGGAGCCTGACAGTGGGAGTGGGGAACACATAGATTGAGTTTTTAGAGGACGCGGGGCGGCGGGGCGGAGGGGCGGCGGGGGGGGGGCGGCTGGGGCGACATCTACGCCTTTGGAGCCAATGCATGGTTGTTGGTTTCCTTTATTTTTTGGAGGGGGGGTGCGGTGGAGTTTGAAGATATTTCTTTATTAGGATGCTCACCAGAATGACAGGCTGGCACTGTCCGTCTGATGTGATAAAGGATACATACATCTGATCCGATTCTGGCAGGAACCAGGCGTAAGGCCTCTCAGACCTGGTACCGAGCGTCCGTGAAAGACGACTCCATTCACCAGAGAGCATGTTTTCCTTGATTCCGAGGTCTCTGCTGTAGCTTCCGGTCACGTCCCGTGACTTGCTCAGACTTCATTCCGGCATCATCAGTGGACCCTCTCTTTCTTT
This sequence comes from Vulpes vulpes, assembly GCF_048418805.1. Classification (NCBI taxonomy): domain Eukaryota; kingdom Metazoa; phylum Chordata; class Mammalia; order Carnivora; family Canidae; genus Vulpes; species Vulpes vulpes. The sequence continues at coordinate 20,690 of NW_027325843.1, forward strand.
CTTTCTTTCTTTCTTTCTTTCTTTCTTTCTTTCTTTTTCTTTTCTTTTTTTCCCTAGCCACTTCTCAACTCCTTACGTCAGCTGCCGCCTGTCTGACTCACCCAGGTAGCCTCGAATTCTGCAGCACATCTCTTTGGTAGGCTGCTGCCCTGCCACCCTCAGGGGCATGGGTTGGGATTTGGGGGGGGAAGGGGAACGACGTCACGTTACCGAAGCAGACGGCAGGAGCGTATTGGCAAATGACACTAGGACACCCGGACACCCCGCAGGCCCGCCCGAGGGCCTGCTTGGAGCGCACGAACACACGTAGGGCACGTTCTTCTCTTCACGCGGCGCGGCGCGGCAGGCAGCGGAAGGTGCGGGATGACCTCCAGGGGCTCGGCGTCTGCAGCCAGCCATCAGGATGAACTCAGGGATGCCTCCGTGGAGGGTTTTGGTGGCTCCGTGAGCTCCTTTCCGAAGCTGCTTGTAGTTACAGGACTGCTGAACAAGCGTCCAGGAGTTTCTTGGTGAGGTGGGCATCTGCCACGGGGTAGGCCTTCGGATTTACATCGGCCTCAGTCATCTCTGCGTATCCGCGGTCCCTGTGGGTTTCCTGTAAAAAGACGTGTCCTGGGAGCTATCACCGTCACACTTCATACGGATGACCAGCTTTGCCCCCACCCACCCCCACCCCCGCCGACCTTGGGGTTGGGGTGGGCGGTGGGATGCGCTGTGCTCCCGTCACAGTTTGTGGGCCCTGGAATGGTGGTGATCGAGATACACCCCTCCGCCACCTCATTACAAAGAAACAAGACACTGTGGTGTCTTGCTAGACCCCACAGGCACAGCAAAGAAAAGGAGAACTACTTATCCCCTTGTTCCACCGGGACCGACCCGGATGGATGCCCGAGGGTCCAGGCCCCGAGGGACGGGCGTACTCAACTTTTGCTGTAAACTCAACGGATTAGTTAAGTTGTGCCTCTGAGGATTTGTCCACGGAAACTACTCCAAATGATCGATTTTGTCTGTCTCGTGTACTTTTCCTTGTTACGAGCAAGCAGGTAAAAGAAAGAAAGAAAGAAAGAAAGAAAGAAAGAAAGAAAGAAAGAAAGAAAGAAAGAAAGAAAGAAGAAAGATGAAAAAAGGTCTATAGGTTAAACTTTTACAATACCTTCCCAAATCTTTGGTGACCTGGAACTTTGAAGGTGTAACTAGCTTAATTGATAAATTGGGTTCAGTTCACCGGATACCTGGCATCTGTCTTTCCAACAGAAGGTAAAATACTAGAGTGTGAGTCAATGAGACACCCAAGGTGGTTTTTTTTGTTCGGTGGTGTTGTGTTTTCCTCCTCCACCCCTTGCCCTTTTCTTCCTTCCCCCCCTCCCCCCACCTCAGTTTTTGTGTTTCTCTTTTGTCTGATTCAGGAAACCTGCCGATACCTGGGTGTGTTAGTAAACGTGTTTCAGGTTTGTTTGTTTCTTTTTTCCTTCCTCTTTTTTTTAAATTTTAATTCACAATTCATGAGACAACATATACACACACACACACACACACACAGGAAGAGACACAGGCAGAGGGAGAAGCGGGCTCCCTGCAGGAACCCCCGATGTAGGACTCGATCCCGGGACTCCAGGATCGCGCTCTGGGCCAAAAGCAGGCGCTAAACCGCTGAGCCACCCAGGGATCCCCTTGCGGACATTTCTACAACCGATCGGGAACGACGCCCGCCGTCCGGTGTCCCGGATCTTTGGGGGTGAGGGCTCCAGGACGCCTCGGATGACGTTTCCAAGTGCGCCCTTCCCGGGGGCTGGAACCGGAACCAGAACCGGAACCGGGGCGGCATGGGTAGTTCGGAAGACGCTGCCGCCGCCGGCGGCGGCCGGTGCGCCCCCTAGCGGTGCAGATGTCCCCGTCCCGGGGAGGGGGAGGGGGAGCGAAACACCCCTAAGGAAGGCCCCGCTTGGGCGCCCGACGTTTTCCTGAGTCGGGAAACGCTACTGGACCTGGGTGGATCCGGACCAGGCTGTGTCCCAGCTGCCCTGCGATCCCATATGCCTCACACCTGGACTCCCCGGGCGGGCGAGCCAGCTTTCTGGCCCTGCCTGCCTGAGCCTACCTCTCTATCTCTGGCATCCAACTTGCAACTTCAAGTCCCTGAGGTCGAGACCTTCGGCTCTCTGGGTCCTGCTAGTAACCCAAACAGACAGACACGTTTGCCATGCCATGCCATGCCATGCCATGCCATTCCATTCCATTCCATTCCATTCCATTCCATTCCATTCCATTCCATACCATACCACTTGCAATCAGGCATCTGCGAAATGAATATTGAGCAAGGGAATTCTCAGCCTTGAACGTTTCTGGGCCCCGCTCCCTTGGCTTTCGCACCGGCCAAAGGTCCAAAGGGCTCCGAGAAACCTCAGCACACGGGCTCTGTTTCCGTCCCTCTGAACACACGTTGCCTGTCTGTCTCCCTTATAATACAGAAACGGGGACGCTTGGGTGGCTCCGTGTGGAGCATCTGCCTTAGGGGCACGTCGTGATCACAGGATCCGGGGATCCAGGCCCACATCGAGCTCCTTGCATTGGAGCCTGCTTCTCCCTCTGCCTAGGTCTCTGCCCCTTTCTCTCTCTCTCTCTCTCTCTCTCTCTCTCTCTCTCTCTCTCTCTCTCAAAATCCGGTAAAAATAGAAAGGAAAGAAAGAAAGAAAGAAAGAAGAAAGAAAGAAAGAAAGAAAGAAAGAAAGAAAGAAAGAAAGAAAGAAAGAAAAGAAAATTCCCTACGTTCGGACTTCCAGGTCACCCCATCAGAAAGATGCCTCGTGGGATGGGACCCAAGAGGTGGTCCAGAGAAGTAAGGACCCGACTCCCCCCCCACACACACACACTTCCCATGAGTCCAAATCATGAAGAAGACGGGGAAAGCAGGCCAGGCAGGCAGACACCAGAAATCCGAAGTCCGCACGCACGCACGCACGAGCACCAGAACCGATGCCCAACCCACTGCCTGCGTCTCCACCTCTCTCAGAGGGCTGAAAGGCAACCACGGACAAGGCCTGTTTTCCAGGAGGAAGCCGACATGAAGGAACAGGCGGCGTTGGAGGCGGAAGGCTGGAAGGTTGACGGATAGAGAAAGGAAAAGAGGGACAAGAGGGACGGGTGGACACCTGGGTGGCTCAGTGGTTGGGCGGCTGCCTTCCTCTCAGGGTGTGATGCGGGGGGGGGCGGGGGGTTGGGGAGGTGGAAGGGATACCCTGGGGTCCTGTGCCCGCATCCGGTTCCCTGCCTGCGTGGAGCCTGCTTCTCCCTCTGCCTGTGTCTCTGTCTGCCTCTCTCTGTGTCTCTCAGGAGTAAATAAAGAAATCCTTAAAAAAAAAAAAGGAATAAAATAAAAACCTTTAAATCTGTCTCAGTCCTGGCGGGGACGGGGACTGCCTTGCCGCCTCTGCGCCTCAGCCTCCCCCGCGGCCCCCGCACCCCCCCCCCGTTTCTGCAACACTCCTGTGGATGGAGTGGTCAACTCCTCTGCCATCATCCCGGGTGCCTCCAACGCCATCGCCGCCCCCCCTCCTCATCCCGCCGCCCCCCTGTAAGGAGCAAAAATCACCCGAGCCATTGGGCCACCACGGGAGCCTGACAGTGGGAGTGGGGAACACATAGATTGAGTTTTTAGAGGACGCGGGGCGGCGGGGCGGAGGGGCGGCGGGGGGGGGGGCGGCTGGGGCGACATCTACGCCTTTGGAGCCAATGCATGGTTGTTGGTTTCCTTTATTTTTTGGAGGGGGGGTGCGGTGGAGTTTGAAGATATTTCTTTATTAGGATGCTCACCAGAATGACAGGCTGGCACTGTCCGTCTGATGTGATAAAGGATACATACATCTGATCCGATTCTGGCAGGAACCAGGCGTAAGGCCTCTCAGACCTGGTACCGAGCGTCCGTGAAAGACGACTCCATTCACCAGAGAGCATGTTTCCTTGATTCCGAGGTCTCTGCTGTAGCTTCCGGTCACGTCCCGTGACTTGCTCAGACTTCATTCCGGCATCATCAGTGGACCCTCTCTTTCTTTCTTTCTTTCTTTCTTTCTTTCTTTCTTTCTTTCTTTTTCTTTTCTTTTTTTCCCTAGCCACTTCTCAACTCCTTACGTCAGCTGCCGCCTGTCTGACTCACCCAGGTAGCCTCGAATTCTGCAGCACATCTCTTTGGTAGGCTGCTGCCCTGCCACCCTCAGGGGCATGGGTTGGGATTTGGGGGGGGAAGGGGAACGACGTCACGTTACCGAAGCAGACGGCAGGAGCGTATTGGCAAATGACACTAGGACACCCGGACACCCCGCAGGCCCGCCCGAGGGCCTGCTTGGAGCGCACGAACACACGTAGGGCACGTTCTTCTCTTCACGCGGCGCGGCGCGGCAGGCAGCGGAAGGTGCGGGATGACCTCCAGGGGCTCGGCGTCTGCAGCCAGCCATCAGGATGAACTCAGGGATGCCTCCGTGGAGGGTTTTGGTGGCTCCGTGAGCTCCTTTCCGAAGCTGCTTGTAGTTACAGGACTGCTGAACAAGCGTCCAGGAGTTTCTTGGTGAGGTGGGCATCTGCCACGGGGTAGGCCTTCGGATTTACATCGGCCTCAGTCATCTCTGCGTATCCGCGGTCCCTGTGGGTTTCCTGTAAAAAGACGTGTCCTGGGAGCTATCACCGTCACACTTCATACGGATGACCAGCTTTGCCCCCACCCACCCCCACCCCCGCCGACCTTGGGGTTGGGGTGGGCGGTGGGATGCGCTGTGCTCCCGTCACAGTTTGTGGGCCCTGGAATGGTGGTGATCGAGATACACCCCTCCGCCACCTCATTACAAAGAAACAAGACACTGTGGTGTCTTGCTAGACCCCACAGGCACAGCAAAGAAAAGGAGAACTACTTATCCCCTTGTTCCACCGGGACCGACCCGGATGGATGCCCGAGGGTCCAGGCCCCGAGGGACGGGCGTACTCAACTTTTGCTGTAAACTCAACGGATTAGTTAAGTTGTGCCTCTGAGGATTTGTCCACGGAAACTACTCCAAATGATCGATTTTGTCTGTCTCGTGTACTTTTCCTTGTTACGAGCAAGCAGGTAAAAGAAAGAAAGAAAGAAAGAAAGAAAGAAAGAAAGAAAGAAAGAAAGAAAGAAAGAAAGAAAGAAAAAGATGAAAAAAGGTCTATAGGTTAAACTTTTACAATACCTTCCCAAATCTTTGGTGACCTGGAACTTTGAAGGTGTAACTAGCTTAATTGATAAATTGGGTTCAGTTCACCGGATACCTGGCATCTGTCTTTCCAACAGAAGGTAAAATACTAGAGTGTGAGTCAATGAGACACCCAAGGTGGTTTTTTTTGTTCGGTGGTGTTGTGTTTTCCTCCTCCACCCCTTGCCCTTTTCTTCCTTCCCCCCCTCCCCCCACCTCAGTTTTTGTGTTTCTCTTTTGTCTGATTCAGGAAACCTGCCGATACCTGGGTGTGTTAGTAAACGTGTTTCAGGTTTGTTTGTTTCTTTTTTCCTTCCTCTTTTTTTTAAATTTTAATTCACAATTCATGAGACATACATATACACACACACACACACACACACAGGAAGAGACACAGGCAGAGGGAGAAGCGGGCTCCCTGCAGGAACCCCCGATGTAGGACTCGATCCCGGGACTCCAGGATCGCGCTCTGGGCCAAAAGCAGGCGCTAAACCGCTGAGCCACCCAGGGATCCCCTTGCGGACATTTCTACAACCGATCGGGAACGACGCCCGCCGTCCGGTGTCCCGGATCTTTGGGGGTGAGGGCTCCAGGACGCCTCGGATGACGTTTCCAAGTGCGCCCTTCCCGGGGGCTGGAACCGGAACCAGAACCGGAACCGGGGCGGCATGGGTAGTTCGGAAGACGCTGCCGCCGCCGGCGGCGGCCGGTGCGCCCCCTAGCGGTGCAGATGTCCCCGTCCCGGGGAGGGGGAGGGGGAGCGAAACACCCCTAAGGAAGGCCCCGCTTGGGCGCCCGACGTTTTCCTGAGTCGGGAAACGCTACTGGACCTGGGTGGATCCGGACCAGGCTGTGTCCCAGCTGCCCTGCGATCCCATATGCCTCACACCTGGACTCCCCGGGCGGGCGAGCCAGCTTTCTGGCCCTGCCTGCCTGAGCCTACCTCTCTATCTCTGGCATCCAACTTGCAACTTCAAGTCCCTGAGGTCGAGACCTTCGGCTCTCTGGGTCCTGCTAGTAACCCAAACAGACAGACACGTTTGCCATGCCATGCCATGCCATGCCATGCCATTCCATTCCATTCCATTCCATTCCATTCCATTCCATTCCATTCCATACCATACCACTTGCAATCAGGCATCTGCGAAATGAATATTGAGCAAGGGAATTCTCAGCCTTGAACGTTTCTGGGCCCCGCTCCCTTGGCTTTCGCACCGGCCAAAGGTCCAAAGGGCTCCGAGAAACCTCAGCACACGGGCTCTGTTTCCGTCCCTCTGAACACACGTTGCCTGTCTGTCTCCCTTATAATACAGAAACGGGGACGCTTGGGTGGCTCCGTGTGGAGCATCTGCCTTAGGGGCACGTCGTGATCACAGGATCCGGGGATCCAGGCCCACATCGAGCTCCTTGCATTGGAGCCTGCTTCTCCCTCTGCCTAGGTCTCTGCCCCTTTCTCTCTCTCTCTCTCTCTCTCTCTCTCTCTCTCTCTCTCTCTCTCAAAATCCGGTAAAAATAGAAAGGAAAGAAAGAAAGAAAGAAAGAAGAAAGAAAGAAAGAAAGAAAGAAAGAAAGAAAGAAAGAAAGAAAGAAAGAAAAGAAAATTCCCTACGTTCGGACTTCCAGGTCACCCCATCAGAAAGATGCCTCGTGGGATGGGACCCAAGAGGTGGTCCAGAGAAGTAAGGACCCGACTCCCCCCCCACACACACACACTTCCCATGAGTCCAAATCATGAAGAAGACGGGGAAAGCAGGCCAGGCAGGCAGACACCAGAAATCCGAAGTCCGCACGCACGCACGCACGAGCACCAGAACCGATGCCCAACCCACTGCCTGCGTCTCCACCTCTCTCAGAGGGCTGAAAGGCAACCACGGACAAGGCCTGTTTTCCAGGAGGAAGCCGACATGAAGGAACAGGCGGCGTTGGAGGCGGAAGGCTGGAAGGTTGACGGATAGAGAAAGGAAAAGAGGGACAAGAGGGACGGGTGGACACCTGGGTGGCTCAGTGGTTGGGCGGCTGCCTTCCTCTCAGGGTGTGATGCGGGGGGGGGCGGGGGGTTGGGGAGGTGGAAGGGATACCCTGGGGTCCTGTGCCCGCATCCGGTTCCCTGCCTGCGTGGAGCCTGCTTCTCCCTCTGCCTGTGTCTCTGTCTGCCTCTCTCTGTGTCTCTCAGGAGTAAATAAAGAAATCCTTAAAAAAAAAAAAGGAATAAAATAAAAACCTTTAAATCTGTCTCAGTCCTGGCGGGGACGGGGACTGCCTTGCCGCCTCTGCGCCTCAGCCTCCCCCGCGGCCCCCGCACCCCCCCCCCGTTTCTGCAACACTCCTGTGGATGGAGTGGTCAACTCCTCTGCCATCATCCCGGGTGCCTCCAACGCCATCGCCGCCCCCCCTCCTCATCCCGCCGCCCCCCTGTAAGGAGCAAAAATCACCCGAGCCATTGGGCCACCACGGGAGCCTGACAGTGGGAGTGGGGAACACATAGATTGAGTTTTTAGAGGACGCGGGGCGGCGGGGCGGAGGGGCGGCGGGGGGGGGGGCGGCTGGGGCGACATCTACGCCTTTGGAGCCAATGCATGGTTGTTGGTTTCCTTTATTTTTTGGAGGGGGGGTGCGGTGGAGTTTGAAGATATTTCTTTATTAGGATGCTCACCAGAATGACAGGCTGGCACTGTCCGTCTGATGTGATAAAGGATACATACATCTGATCCGATTCTGGCAGGAACCAGGCGTAAGGCCTCTCAGACCTGGTACCGAGCGTCCGTGAAAGACGACTCCATTCACCAGAGAGCATGTTTCCTTGATTCCGAGGTCTCTGCTGTAGCTTCCGGTCACGTCCCGTGACTTGCTCAGACTTCATTCCGGCATCATCAGTGGACCCTCTCTTTCTTTCTTTCTTTCTTTCTTTCTTTCTTTCTTTCTTTCTTTCTTTCTTTTCTTTTTTTCCCTAGCCACTTCTCAACTCCTTACGTCAGCTGCCGCCTGTCTGACTCACCCAGGTAGCCTCGAATTCTGCAGCACATCTCTTTGGTAGGCTGCTGCCCTGCCACCCTCAGGGGCATGGGTTGGGATTTTTGGGGGGGGAAGGGGAACGACGTCACGTTACCGAAGCAGACGGCAGGAGCGTATTGGCAAATGACACTAGGACACCCGGACACCCCGCAGGCCCGCCCGAGGGCCTGCTTGGAGCGCACGAACACACGTAGGGCACGTTCTTCTCTTCACGCGGCGCGGCGCGGCAGGCAGCGGAAGGTGCGGGATGACCTCCAGGGGCTCGGCGTCTGCAGCCAGCCATCAGGATGAACTCAGGGATGCCTCCGTGGAGGGTTTTGGTGGCTCCGTGAGCTCCTTTCCGAAGCTGCTTGTAGTTACAGGACTGCTGAACAAGCGTCCAGGAGTTTCTTGGTGAGGTGGGCATCTGCCACGGGGTAGGCCTTCGGATTTACATCGGCCTCAGTCATCTCTGCGTATCCGCGGTCCCTGTGGGTTTCCTGTAAAAAGACGTGTCCTGGGAGCTATCACCGTCACACTTCATACGGATGACCAGCTTTGCCCCCACCCACCCCCACCCCCGCCGACCTTGGGGTTGGGGTGGGCGGTGGGATGCGCTGTGCTCCCGTCACAGTTTGTGGGCCCTGGAATGGTGGTGATCGAGATACACCCCTCCGCCACCTCATTACAAAGAAACAAGACACTGTGGTGTCTTGCTAGACCCCACAGGCACAGCAAAGAAAAGGAGAACTACTTATCCCCTTGTTCCACCGGGACCGACCCGGATGGATGCCCGAGGGTCCAGGCCCCGAGGGACGGGCGTACTCAACTTTTGCTGTAAACTCAACGGATTAGTTAAGTTGTGCCTCTGAGGATTTGTCCACGGAAACTACTCCAAATGATCGATTTTGTCTGTCTCGTGTACTTTTCCTTGTTACGAGCAAGCAGGTAAAAGAAAGAAAGAAAGAAAGAAAGAAAGAAAGAAAGAAAGAAAGAAAGAAAGAAAGAAAGAAAGAAAGAAGATGAAAAAAGGTCTATAGGTTAAACTTTTACAATACCTTCCCAAATCTTTGGTGACCTGGAACTTTGAAGGTGTAACTAGCTTAATTGATAAATTGGGTTCAGTTCACCGGATACCTGGCATCTGTCTTTCCAACAGAAGGTAAAATACTAGAGTGTGAGTCAATGAGACACCCAAGGTGGTTTTTTTTGTTCGGTGGTGTTGTGTTTTCCTCCTCCACCCCTTGCCCTTTTCTTCCTTCCCCCCCTCCCCCCACCTCAGTTTTTGTGTTTCTCTTTTGTCTGATTCAGGAAACCTGCCGATACCTGGGTGTGTTAGTAAACGTGTTTCAGGTTTGTTTGTTTCTTTTTTCCTTCCTCTTTTTTTTAAATTTTAATTCACAATTCATGAGACATACATATACACACACACACACACACACACAGGAAGAGACACAGGCAGAGGGAGAAGCGGGCTCCCTGCAGGAACCCCCGATGTAGGACTCGATCCCGGGACTCCAGGATCGCGCTCTGGGCCAAAAGCAGGCGCTAAACCGCTGAGCCACCCAGGGATCCCCTTGCGGACATTTCTACAACCGATCGGGAACGACGCCCGCCGTCCGGTGTCCCGGATCTTTGGGGGTGAGGGCTCCAGGACGCCTCGGATGACGTTTCCAAGTGCGCCCTTCCCGGGGGCTGGAACCGGAACCAGAACCGGAACCGGGGCGGCATGGGTAGTTCGGAAGACGCTGCCGCCGCCGGCGGCGGCCGGTGCGCCCCCTAGCGGTGCAGATGTCCCCGTCCCGGGGAGGGGGAGGGGGAGCGAAACACCCCTAAGGAAGGCCCCGCTTGGGCGCCCGACGTTTTCCTGAGTCGGGAAACGCTACTGGACCTGGGTGGATCCGGACCAGGCTGTGTCCCAGCTGCCCTGCGATCCCATATGCCTCACACCTGGACTCCCCGGGCGGGCGAGCCAGCTTTCTGGCCCTGCCTGCCTGAGCCTACCTCTCTATCTCTGGCATCCAACTTGCAACTTCAAGTCCCTGAGGTCGAGACCTTCGGCTCTCTGGGTCCTGCTAGTAACCCAAACAGACAGACACGTTTGCCATGCCATGCCATGCCATGCCATGCCATTCCATTCCATTCCATTCCATTCCATTCCATTCCATTCCATACCATACCACTTGCAATCAGGCATCTGCGAAATGAATATTGAGCAAGGGAATTCTCAGCCTTGAACGTTTCTGGGCCCCGCTCCCTTGGCTTTCGCACCGGCCAAAGGTCCAAAGGGCTCCGAGAAACCTCAGCACACGGGCTCTGTTTCCGTCCCTCTGAACACACGTTGCCTGTCTGTCTCCCTTATAATACAGAAACGGGGACGCTTGGGTGGCTCCGTGTGGAGCATCTGCCTTAGGGGCACGTCGTGATCACAGGATCCGGGGATCCAGGCCCACATCGAGCTCCTTGCATTGGAGCCTGCTTCTCCCTCTGCCTAGGTCTCTGCCCCTTTCTCTCTCTCTCTCTCTCTCTCTCTCTCTCTCTCTCTCTCTCTCTCAAAATCCGGTAAAAATAGAAAGGAAAGAAAGAAAGAAAGAAAGAAGAAAGAAAGAAAGAAAGAAAGAAAGAAAGAAAGAAAGAAAGAAAGAAAGAAAAGAAAATTCCCTACGTTCGGACTTCCAGGTCACCCCATCAGAAAGATGCCTCGTGGGATGGGACCCAAGAGGTGGTCCAGAGAAGTAAGGACCCGACTCCCCCCCCACACACACACACTTCCCATGAGTCCAAATCATGAAGAAGACGGGGAAAGCAGGCCAGGCAGGCAGACACCAGAAATCCGAAGTCCGCACGCACGCACGCACGAGCACCAGAACCGATGCCCAACCCACTGCCTGCGTCTCCACCTCTCTCAGAGGGCTGAAAGGCAACCACGGACAAGGCCTGTTTTCCAGGAGGAAGCCGACATGAAGGAACAGGCGGCGTTGGAGGCGGAAGGCTGGAAGGTTGACGGATAGAGAAAGGAAAAGAGGGACAAGAGGGACGGGTGGACACCTGGGTGGCTCAGTGGTTGGGCGGCTGCCTTCCTCTCAGGGTGTGATGCGGGGGGGGCGGGGGGTTGGGGAGGTGGAAGGGATACCCTGGGGTCCTGTGCCCGCATCCGGTTCCCTGCCTGCGTGGAGCCTGCTTCTCCCTCTGCCTGTGTCTCTGTCTGCCTCTCTCTGTGTCTCTCAGGAGTAAATAAAGAAATCCTTAAAAAAAAAAAAAAGGAATAAAATAAAAACCTTTAAATCTGTCTCAGTCCTGGCGGGGACGGGGACTGCCTTGCCGCCTCTGCGCCTCAGCCTCCCCCGCGGCCCCCGCACCCCCCCCCGTTTCTGCAACACTCCTGTGGATGGAGTGGTCAACTCCTCTGCCATCATCCCGGATGCCTCCAACGCCATCGCCGCCCCCCCTCCTCATCCCGCCGCCCCCCTGTAAGGAGCAAAAATCACCCGAGCCATTGGGCCACCACGGGAGCCTGACAGTGGGAGTGGGGAAGACATAGATTGAGTTTTTAGAGGACGCGGGGCGGCGGGGCGGAGGGGCGGCGGGGGGGGGGGGCGGCTGGGGCGACATCTACGCCTTTGGAGCCAATGCATGGTTGTTGGTTTCCTTTATTTTTTGGAGGGGGGGTGCGGTGGAGTTTGAAGATATTTCTTTATTAGGATGCTCACCAGAATGACAGGCTGGCACTGTCCGTCTGATGTGATAAAGGATACATACATCTGATCCGATTCTGGCAGGAACCAGGCGTAAGGCCTCTCAGACCTGGTACCGAGCGTCCGTGAAAGACGACTCCATTCACCAGAGAGCATGTTTCCTTGATTCCGAGGTCTCTGCTGTAGCTTCCGGTCACGTCCCGTGACTTGCTCAGACTTCATTCCGGCATCATCAGTGGACCCTCTCTTTCTTTCTTTCTTTCTTTCTTTCTTTCTTTCTTTCTTTCTTTCTTTTTCTTTTCTTTTTTTTCCCTAGCCACTTCTCAACTCCTTACGTCAGCTGCCGCCTGTCTGACTCACCCAGGTAGCCTCGAATTCTGCAGCACATCTCTTTGGTAGGCTGCTGCCCTGCCACCCTCAGGGGCATGGGTTGGGATTTGGGGGGGGAAGGGGAACGACGTCACGTTACCGAAGCAGACGGCAGGAGCGTATTGGCAAATGACACTAGGACACCCGGACACCCCGCAGGCCCGCCCGAGGGCCTGCTTGGAGCGCACGAACACACGTAAGGCACGTTCTTCTCTTCACGCGGCGCGGCGCGGCAGGCAGCGGAAGGTGCGGGATGACCTCCAGGGGCTCGGCGTCTGCAGCCAGCCATCAGGATGAACTCAGGGATGCCTCCGTGGAGGGTTTTGGTGGCTCCGTGAGCTCCTTTCCGAAGCTGCTTGTAGTTACAGGACTGCTGAACAAGCGTCCAGGAGTTTCTTGGTGAGGTGGGCATCTGCCACGGGGTAGGCCTTCGGATTTACATCGGCCTCAGTCATCTCTGCGTATCCGCGGTCCCTGTGGGTTTCCTGTAAAAAGACGTGTCCTGGGAGCTATCACCGTCACACTTCATACGGATGACCAGCTTTGCCCCCACCCACCCCCACCCCCGCCGACCTTGGGGTTGGGGTGGGCGGTGGGATGCGCTGTGCTCCCGTCACAGTTTGTGGGCCCTGGAATGGTGGTGATCGAGATACACCCCTCCGCCACCTCATTACAAAGAAACAAGACACTGTGGTGTCTTGCTAGACCCCACAGGCACAGCAAAGAAAAGGAGAACTACTTATCCCCTTGTTCCACCGGGACCGACCCGGATGGATGCCCGAGGGTCCAGGCCCCGAGGGACGGGCGTACTCAACTTTTGCTGTAAACTCAACGGATTAGTTAAGTTGTGCCTCTGAGGATTTGTCCACGGAAACTACTCCAAATGATCGATTTTGTCTGTCTCGTGTACTTTTCCTTGTTACGAGCAAGCAGGTAAAAGAAAGAAAGAAAGAAAGAAAGAAAGAAAGAGAGAAAGAAAGAAAGAAAAAGATGAAAAAAGGTCTATAGGTTAAACTTTTACAATACCTTCCCAAATCTTTGGTGACCTGGAACTTTGAAGGTGTAACTAGCTTAATTGATAAATTGGGTTCAGTTCACCGGATACCTGGCATCTGTCTTTCCAACAGAAGGTAAAATACTAGAGTGTGAGTCAATGAGACACCCAAGGTGGTTTTTTTTGTTCGGTGGTGTTGTGTTTTCCTCCTCCACCCCTTGCCCTTTTCTTCCTTCCCCCCCTCCCCCCACCTCAGTTTTTGTGTTTCTCTTTTGTCTGATTCAGGAAACCTGCCGATACCTGGGTGTGTTAGTAAACGTGTTTCAGGTTTGTTTGTTTCTTTTTTCCTTCCTCTTTTTTTTAAATTTTAATTCACAATTCATGAGACATACATATACACACACACACACACACACACAGGAAGAGACACAGGCAGAGGGAGAAGCGGGCTCCCTGCAGGAACCCCCGATGTAGGACTCGATCCCGGGACTCCAGGATCGCGCTCTGGGCCAAAAGCAGGCGCTAAACCGCTGAGCCACCCAGGGATCCCCTTGCGGACATTTCTACAACCGATCGGGAACGACGCCCGCCGTCCGGTGTCCCGGATCTTTGGGGGTGAGGGCTCCAGGACGCCTCGGATGACGTTTCCAAGTGCGCCCTTCCCGGGGGCTGGAACCGGAACCAGAACCGGAACCGGGGCGGCATGGGTAGTTCGGAAGACGCTGCCGCCGCCGGCGGCGGCCGGTGCGCCCCCTAGCGGTGCAGATGTCCCCGTCCCGGGGAGGGGGAGGGGGAGCGAAACACCCCTAAGGAAGGCCCCGCTTGGGCGCCCGACGTTTTCCTGAGTCGGGAAACGCTACTGGACCTGGGTGGATCCGGACCAGGCTGTGTCCCAGCTGCCCTGCGATCCCATATGCCTCACACCTGGACTCCCCGGGCGGGCGAGCCAGCTTTCTGGCCCTGCCTGCCTGAGCCTACCTCTCTATCTCTGGCATCCAACTTGCAACTTCAAGTCCCTGAGGTCGAGACCTTCGGCTCTCTGGGTCCTGCTAGTAACCCAAACAGACAGACACGTTTGCCATGCCATGCCATGCCATGCCATGCCATTCCATTCCATTCCATTCCATTCCATTCCATTCCATTCCATACCATACCACTTGCAATCAGGCATCTGCGAAATGAATATTGAGCAAGGGAATTCTCAGCCTTGAACGTTTCTGGGCCCCGCTCCCTTGGCTTTCGCACCGGCCAAAGGTCCAAAGGGCTCCGAGAAACCTCAGCACACGGGCTCTGTTTCCGTCCCTCTGAACACACGTTGCCTGTCTGTCTCCCTTATAATACAGAAACGGGGACGCTTGGGTGGCTCCGTGTGGAGCATCTGCCTTAGGGGCACGTCGTGATCACAGGATCCGGGGATCCAGGCCCACATCGAGCTCCTTGCATTGGAGCCTGCTTCTCCCTCTGCCTAGGTCTCTGCCCCTTTCTCTCTCTCTCTCTCTCTCTCTCTCTCTCTCTCTCTCAAAATCCGGTAAAAATAGAAAGGAAAGAAAGAAAGAAAGAAAGAAGAAAGAAAGAAAGAAAGAAAGAAAGAAAGAAAGAAAGAAAGAAAAGAAAATTCCCTACGTTCGGACTTCCAGGTCACCCCATCAGAAAGATGCCTCGTGGGATGGGACCCAAGAGGTGGTCCAGAGAAGTAAGGACCCGACTCCCCCCACACACACACACACTTCCCATGAGTCCAAATCATGAAGAAGACGGGGAAAGCAGGCCAGGCAGGCAGACACCAGAAATCCGAAGTCCGCACGCACGCACGCACGAGCACCAGAACCGATGCCCAACCCACTGCCTGCGTCTCCACCTCTCTCAGAGGGCTGAAAGGCAACCACGGACAAGGCCTGTTTTCCAGGAGGAAGCCGACATGAAGGAACAGGCGGCGTTGGAGGCGGAAGGCTGGAAGGTTGACGGATAGAGAAAGGAAAAGAGGGACAAGAGGGACGGGTGGACACCTGGGTGGCTCAGTGGTTGGGCGGCTGCCTTCCTCTCAGGGTGTGATGCGGGGGGGGCGGGGGGTTGGGGAGGTGGAAGGGATACCCTGGGGTCCTGTGCCCGCATCCGGTTCCCTGCCTGCGTGGAGCCTGCTTCTCCCTCTGCCTGTGTCTCTGTCTGCCTCTCTCTGTGTCTCTCAGGAGTAAATAAAGAAATCCTTAAAAAAAAAAAAAAGGAATAAAATAAAAACCTTTAAATCTGTCTCAGTCCTGGCGGGGACGGGGACTGCCTTGCCGCCTCTGCGCCTCAGCCTACCCCGCGGCCCCCGCACCCCCCCCCGTTTCTGCAACACTCCTGTGGATGGAGTGGTCAACTCCTCTGCCATCATCCCGGATGCCTCCAACGCCATCGCCGCCCCCCCTCCTCATCCCGCCGCCCCCCTGTAAGGAGCAAAAATCACCCGAGCCATTGGGCCACCACGGGAGCCTGACAGTGGGAGTGGGGAAGACATAGATTGAGTTTTTAGAGGACGCGGGGCGGCGGGGCGGAGGGGCGGCGGGGGGGGGGGGCGGCTGGGGCGACATCTACGCCTTTGGAGCCAATGCATGGTTGTTGGTTTCCTTTATTTTTTGGAGGGGGGGTGCGGTGGAGTTTGAAGATATTTCTTTATTAGGATGCTCACCAGAATGACAGGCTGGCACTGTCCGTCTGATGTGATAAAGGATACATACATCTGATCCGATTCTGGCAGGAACCAGGCGTAAGGCCTCTCAGACCTGGTACCGAGCGTCCGTGAAAGACGACTCCATTCACCAGAGAGCATGTTTCCTTGATTCCGAGGTCTCTGCTGTAGCTTCCGGTCACGTCCCGTGACTTGCTCAGACTTCATTCCGGCATCATCAGTGGACCCTCTCTTTCTTTCTTTCTTTCTTTCTTTCTTTCTTTCTTTCTTTCTTTCTTTTTCTTTTCTTTTTTTTCCCTAGCCACTTCTCAACTCCTTACGTCAGCTGCCGCCTGTCTGACTCACCCAGGTAGCCTCGAATTCTGCAGCACATCTCTTTGGTAGGCTGCTGCCCTGCCACCCTCAGGGGCATGGGTTGGGATTTGGGGGGGGAAGGGGAACGACGTCACGTTACCGAAGCAGACGGCAGGAGCGTATTGGCAAATGACACTAGGACACCCGGACACCCCGCAGGCCCGCCCGAGGGCCTGCTTGGAGCGCACGAACACACGTAAGGCACGTTCTTCTCTTCACGCGGCGCGGCGCGGCAGGCAGCGGAAGGTGCGGGATGACCTCCAGGGGCTCGGCGTCTGCAGCCAGCCATCAGGATGAACTCAGGGATGCCTCCGTGGAGGGTTTTGGTGGCTCCGTGAGCTCCTTTCCGAAGCTGCTTGTAGTTACAGGACTGCTGAACAAGCGTCCAGGAGTTTCTTGGTGAGGTGGGCATCTGCCACGGGGTAGGCCTTCGGATTTACATCGGCCTCAGTCATCTCTGCGTATCCGCGGTCCCTGTGGGTTTCCTGTAAAAAGACGTGTCCTGGGAGCTATCACCGTCACACTTCATACGGATGACCAGCTTTGCCCCCACCCACCCCCACCCCCGCCGACCTTGGGGTTGGGGTGGGCGGTGGGATGCGCTGTGCTCCCGTCACAGTTTGTGGGCCCTGGAATGGTGGTGATCGAGATACACCCCTCCGCCACCTCATTACAAAGAAACAAGACACTGTGGTGTCTTGCTAGACCCCACAGGCACAGCAAAGAAAAGGAGAACTACTTATCCCCTTGTTCCACCGGGACCGACCCGGATGGATGCCCGAGGGTCCAGGCCCCGAGGGACGGGCGTACTCAACTTTTGCTGTAAACTCAACGGATTAGTTAAGTTGTGCCTCTGAGGATTTGTCCACGGAAACTACTCCAAATGATCGATTTTGTCTGTCTCGTGTACTTTTCCTTGTTACGAGCAAGCAGGTAAAAGAAAGAAAGAAAGAAAGAAAGAAAGAAAGAAAGAAAGAAAGAAAGAGAGAAAGAAAGAAAGAAAAAGATGAAAAAAGGTCTATAGGTTAAACTTTTACAATACCTTCCCAAATCTTTGGTGACCTGGAACTTTGAAGGTGTAACTAGCTTAATTGATAAATTGGGTTCAGTTCACCGGATACCTGGCATCTGTCTTTCCAACAGAAGGTAAAATACTAGAGTGTGAGTCAATGAGACACCCAAGGTGGTTTTTTTTGTTCGGTGGTGTTGTGTTTTCCTCCTCCACCCCTTGCCCTTTTCTTCCTTCCCCCCCTCCCCCCACCTCAGTTTTTGTGTTTCTCTTTTGTCTGATTCAGGAAACCTGCCGATACCTGGGTGTGTTAGTAAACGTGTTTCAGGTTTGTTTGTTTCTTTTTTCCTTCCTCTTTTTTTTAAATTTTAATTCACAATTCATGAGACATACATATACACACACACACACACACACACACACACACAGGAAGAGACACAGGCAGAGGGAGAAGCGGGCTCCCTGCAGGAACCCCCGATGTAGGACTCGATCCCGGGACTCCAGGATCGCGCTCTGGGCCAAAAGCAGGCGCTAAACCGCTGAGCCACCCAGGGATCCCCTTGCGGACATTTCTACAACCGATCGGGAACGACGCCCGCCGTCCGGTGTCCCGGATCTTTGGGGGTGAGGGCTCCAGGACGCCTCGGATGACGTTTCCAAGTGCGCCCTTCCCGGGGGCTGGAACCGGAACCGGAACCGGAACCGGGGCGGCATGGGTAGTTCGGAAGACGCTGCCGCCGCCGGCGGCGGCCGGTGCGCCCCCTAGCGGTGCAGATGTCCCCGTCCCGGGGAGGGGGAGGGGGAGCGAAACATCCCTAAGGAAGGCCCCGCTTGGGCGCCCGACGTTTTCCTGAGTCGGGAAACGCTACTGGACCTGGGTGGATCCGGACCAGGCTGTGTCCCAGCTGCCCTGCGATCCCATATGCCTCACACCTGGACTCCCCGGGCGGGCGAGCCAGCTTTCTGGCCCTGCCTGCCTGAGCCTACCTCTCTATCTCTGGCATCCAACTTGCAACTTCAAGTCCCTGAGGTCGAGACCTTCGGCTCTCTGGGTCCTGCTAGTAACCCAAACAGACAGACACGTTTGCCATGCCATGCCATGCCATGCCATGCCATGCCATGCCATTCCATTCCATTCCATTCCATTCCATTCCATTCCATTCCATACCATACCACTTGCAATCAGGCATCTGCGAAATGAATATTGAGCAAGGGAATTCTCAGCCTTGAACGTTTCTGGGCCCCGCTCCCTTGGCTTTCGCACCGGCCAAAGGTCCAAAGGGCTCCGAGAAACCTCAGCACACGGGCTCTGTTTCCGTCCCTCTGAACACACGTTGCCTGTCTGTCTCCCTTATAATACAGAAACGGGGACGCTTGGGTGGCTCCGTGTGGAGCATCTGCCTTAGGGGCACGTCATGATCACAGGATCCGGGGATCCAGGCCCACATCTAGCTCCTTGCATTGGAGCCTGCTTCTCCCTCTGCCTAGGTCTCTGCCCCTTTCTCTCTCTCTCTCTCTCTCTCTCTCTCTCTCTCTCAAAATCCGGTAAAAATAGAAAGGAAAGAAAGAAAGAAAGAAAGAAAGAAAGAAAGAAAGAAAGAAAGAAAGAAAGAAAGAAAGAAAAGAAAATTCCCTACGTTCGGACTTCCAGGTCACCCCATCAGAAAGATGCCTCGTGGGATGGGACCCAAGAGGTGGTCCAGAGAAATAAGGACCCGACTCCCCCCCCCACACACACACACTTCCCATGAGTCCAAATCATGAAGAAGACGGGGAAAGCAGGCCAGGCAGGCAGACACCAGAAATCCGAAGTCCGCACGCACGCACGCACGCACGAGCACCAGAACCGATGCCCAACCCACTGCCTGCGTCTCCACCTCTCTCAGAGGGCTGAAAGGCAACCACGGACAAGGCCTGTTTTCCAGAAGGAAGCCGACATGAAGGAACAGGCGGCGTTGGAGGCGGAAGGCTGGAAGGTTGACGGATAGAGAAAGGAAAAGAGGGACAAGAGGGACGGGTGGACACCTGGGTGGCTCAGTGGTTGGGCGGCTGCCTTCCTCTCAGGGTGTGATGCGGGGGGGGGGCGGGGGGTTGGGGAGGTGGAAGGGATACCCTGGGGTCCTGTGCCCGCATCCGGTTCCCTGCCTGCGTGGAGCCTGCTTCTCCCTCTGCCTGTGTCTCTGTCTGCCTCTCTCTGTGTCTCTCAGGAGTAAATAAAGAAATCCTTAAAAAAAAAAAAGGAATAAAATAAAAACCTTTAAATCTGTCTCAGTCCTGGCGGGGACGGGGACTGCCTTGCCGCCTCTGCGCCTCAGCCTCCCCCGCGGCCCCCGCACCCCCCCCCCGTTTCTGCAACACTCCTGTGGATGGAGTGGTCAACTCCTCTGCCATCATCCCGGGTGCCTCCAACGCCATCGCCGCCCCCCCTCCTCATCCCGCCGCCCCCCTGTAAGGAGCAAAAATCACCCGAGCCATTGGGCCACCACGGGAGCCTGACAGTGGGAGTGGGGAACACATAGATTGAGTTTTTAGAGGACGCGGGGCGGCGGGGCGGAGGGGCGGCGGGGGGGGGGCGGCTGGGGCGACATCTACGCCTTTGGAGCCAATGCATGGTTGTTGGTTTCCTTTATTTTTTGGAGGGGGGGTGCGGTGGAGTTTGAAGATATTTCTTTATTAGGATGCTCACCAGAATGACAGGCTGGCACTGTCCGTCTGATGTGATAAAGGATACATACATCTGATCCGATTCTGGCAGGAACCAGGCGTAAGGCCTCTCAGACCTGGTACCGAGCGTCCGTGAAAGACGACTCCATTCACCAGAGAGCATGTTTCCTTGATTCCGAGGTCTCTGCTGTAGCTTCCGGTCACGTCCCGTGACTTGCTCAGACTTCATTCCGGCATCATCAGTGGACCCTCTCTTTCTTTCTTTCTTTCTTTCTTTCTTTCTTTCTTTCTTTCTTTTTCTTTTCTTTTTTTTCCCTAGCCACTTCTCAACTCCTTACGTCAGCTGCCGCCTGTCTGACTCACCCAGGTAGCCTCGAATTCTGCAGCACATCTCTTTGGTAGGCTGCTGCCCTGCCACCCTCAGGGGCATGGGTTGGGATTTGGGGGGGGAAGGGGAACGACGTCACGTTACCGAAGCAGACGGCAGGAGCGTATTGGCAAATGACACTAGGACACCCGGACACCCCGCAGGCCCGCCCGAGGGCCTGCTTGGAGCGCACGAACACACGTAAGGCACGTTCTTCTCTTCACGCGGCGCGGCGCGGCAGGCAGCGGAAGGTGCGGGATGACCTCCAGGGGCTCGGCGTCTGCAGCCAGCCATCAGGATGAACTCAGGGATGCCTCCGTGGAGGGTTTTGGTGGCTCCGTGAGCTCCTTTCCGAAGCTGCTTGTAGTTACAGGACTGCTGAACAAGCGTCCAGGAGTTTCTTGGTGAGGTGGGCATCTGCCACGGGGTAGGCCTTCGGATTTACATCGGCCTCAGTCATCTCTGCGTATCCGCGGTCCCTGTGGGTTTCCTGTAAAAAGACGTGTCCTGGGAGCTATCACCGTCACACTTCATACGGATGACCAGCTTTGCCCCCACCCACCCCCACCCCCGCCGACCTTGGGGTTGGGGTGGGCGGTGGGATGCGCTGTGCTCCCGTCACAGTTTGTGGGCCCTGGAATGGTGGTGATCGAGATACACCCCTCCGCCACCTCATTACAAAGAAACAAGACACTGTGGTGTCTTGCTAGACCCCACAGGCACAGCAAAGAAAAGGAGAACTACTTATCCCCTTGTTCCACCGGGACCGACCCGGATGGATGCCCGAGGGTCCAGGCCCCGAGGGACGGGCGTACTCAACTTTTGCTGTAAACTCAACGGATTAGTTAAGTTGTGCCTCTGAGGATTTGTCCACGGAAACTACTCCAAATGATCGATTTTGTCTGTCTCGTGTACTTTTCCTTGTTACGAGCAAGCAGGTAAAAGAAAGAAAGAAAGAAAGAAAGAAAGAAAGAAAGAAAGAAAGAAAGAGAGAAAGAAAGAAAGAAAAAGATGAAAAAAGGTCTATAGGTTAAACTTTTACAATACCTTCCCAAATCTTTGGTGACCTGGAACTTTGAAGGTGTAACTAGCTTAATTGATAAATTGGGTTCAGTTCACCGGATACCTGGCATCTGTCTTTCCAACAGAAGGTAAAATACTAGAGTGTGAGTCAATGAGACACCCAAGGTGGTTTTTTTTGTTCGGTGGTGTTGTGTTTTCCTCCTCCACCCCTTGCCCTTTTCTTCCTTCCCCCCCTCCCCCCACCTCAGTTTTTGTGTTTCT
Organism: Vulpes vulpes; assembly: GCF_048418805.1. Lineage (NCBI taxonomy): Eukaryota > Metazoa > Chordata > Mammalia > Carnivora > Canidae > Vulpes > Vulpes vulpes. The sequence continues at coordinate 42,289 of NW_027325843.1, forward strand.
CTTTTGTCTGATTCAGGAAACCTGCCGATACCTGGGTGTGTTAGTAAACGTGTTTCAGGTTTGTTTGTTTCTTTTTTCCTTCCTCTTTTTTTTAAATTTTAATTCACAATTCATGAGACATACATATACACACACACACACACACACACACACACACAGGAAGAGACACAGGCAGAGGGAGAAGCGGGCTCCCTGCAGGAACCCCCGATGTAGGACTCGATCCCGGGACTCCAGGATCGCGCTCTGGGCCAAAAGCAGGCGCTAAACCGCTGAGCCACCCAGGGATCCCCTTGAGGACATTTCTACAACCGATCGGGAACGACGCCCGCCGTCCGGTGTCCCGGATCTTTGGGGGTGAGGGCTCCAGGACGCCTCGGATGACGTTTCCAAGTGCGCCCTTCCCGGGGGCTGGAACCGGAACCGGAACCGGAACCGGGGCGGCATGGGTAGTTCGGAAGACGCTGCCGCCGCCGGCGGCGGCCGGTGCGCCCCCTAGCGGTGCAGATGTCCCCGTCCCGGGGAGGGGGAGGGGGAGCGAAACATCCCTAAGGAAGGCCCCGCTTGGGCGCCCGACGTTTTCCTGAGTCGGGAAACGCTACTGGACCTGGGTGGATCCGGACCAGGCTGTGTCCCAGCTGCCCTGCGATCCCATATGCCTCACACCTGGACTCCCCGGGCGGGCGAGCCAGCTTTCTGGCCCTGCCTGCCTGAGCCTACCTCTCTATCTCTGGCATCCAACTTGCAACTTCAAGTCCCTGAGGTCGAGACCTTCGGCTCTCTGGGTCCTGCTAGTAACCCAAACAGACAGACACGTTTGCCATGCCATGCCATGCCATGCCATGCCATGCCATGCCATTCCATTCCATTCCATTCCATTCCATTCCATTCCATTCCATACCATACCACTTGCAATCAGGCATCTGCGAAATGAATATTGAGCAAGGGAATTCTCAGCCTTGAACGTTTCTGGGCCCCGCTCCCTTGGCTTTCGCACCGGCCAAAGGTCCAAAGGGCTCCGAGAAACCTCAGCACACGGGCTCTGTTTCCGTCCCTCTGAACACACGTTGCCTGTCTGTCTCCCTTATAATACAGAAACGGGGACGCTTGGGTGGCTCCGTGTGGAGCATCTGCCTTAGGGGCACGTCATGATCACAGGATCCGGGGATCCAGGCCCACATCTAGCTCCTTGCATTGGAGCCTGCTTCTCCCTCTGCCTAGGTCTCTGCCCCTTTCTCTCTCTCTCTCTCTCTCTCTCTCTCTCTCTCTCAAAATCCGGTAAAAATAGAAAGGAAAGAAAGAAAGAAAGAAAGAAAGAAAGAAAGAAAGAAAGAAAGAAAGAAAGAAAGAAAGAAAAGAAAATTCCCTACGTTCGGACTTCCAGGTCACCCCATCAGAAAGATGCCTCGTGGGATGGGACCCAAGAGGTGGTCCAGAGAAATAAGGACCCGACTCCCCCCCCCACACACACACACTTCCCATGAGTCCAAATCATGAAGAAGACGGGGAAAGCAGGCCAGGCAGGCAGACACCAGAAATCCGAAGTCCGCACGCACGCACGCACGCACGAGCACCAGAACCGATGCCCAACCCACTGCCTGCGTCTCCACCTCTCTCAGAGGGCTGAAAGGCAACCACGGACAAGGCCTGTTTTCCAGAAGGAAGCCGACATGAAGGAACAGGCGGCGTTGGAGGCGGAAGGCTGGAAGGTTGACGGATAGAGAAAGGAAAAGAGGGACAAGAGGGACGGGTGGACACCTGGGTGGCTCAGTGGTTGGGCGGCTGCCTTCCTCTCAGGGTGTGATGCGGGGGGGGGCGGGGGGTTGGGGAGGTGGAAGGGATACCCTGGGGTCCTGTGCCCGCATCCGGTTCCCTGCCTGCGTGGAGCCTGCTTCTCCCTCTGCCTGTGTCTCTGTCTGCCTCTCTCTGTGTCTCTCAGGAGTAAATAAAGAAATCCTTAAAAAAAAAAAAGGAATAAAATAAAAACCTTTAAATCTGTCTCAGTCCTGGCGGGGACGGGGACTGCCTTGCCGCCTCTGCGCCTCAGCCTCCCCCGCGGCCCCCGCACCCCCCCCCCGTTTCTGCAACACTCCTGTGGATGGAGTGGTCAACTCCTCTGCCATCATCCCGGGTGCCTCCAACGCCATCGCCGCCCCCCCTCCTCATCCCGCCGCCCCCCTGTAAGGAGCAAAAATCACCCGAGCCATTGGGCCACCACGGGAGCCTGACAGTGGGAGTGGGGAACACATAGATTGAGTTTTTAGAGGACGCGGGGCGGCGGGGCGGAGGGGCGGCGGGGGGGGGGCGGCTGGGGCGACATCTACGCCTTTGGAGCCAATGCATGGTTGTTGGTTTCCTTTATTTTTTGGAGGGGGGGTGCGGTGGAGTTTGAAGATATTTCTTTATTAGGATGCTCACCAGAATGACAGGCTGGCACTGTCCGTCTGATGTGATAAAGGATACATACATCTGATCCGATTCTGGCAGGAACCAGGCGTAAGGCCTCTCAGACCTGGTACCGAGCGTCCGTGAAAGACGACTCCATTCACCAGAGAGCATGTTTCCTTGATTCCGAGGTCTCTGCTGTAGCTTCCGGTCACGTCCCGTGACTTGCTCAGACTTCATTCCGGCATCATCAGTGGACCCTCTCTTTCTTTCTTTCTTTCTTTCTTTCTTTCTTTCTTTCTTTCTTTTTCTTTTCTTTTTTTTCCCTAGCCACTTCTCAACTCCTTACGTCAGCTGCCGCCTGTCTGACTCACCCAGGTAGCCTCGAATTCTGCAGCACATCTCTTTGGTAGGCTGCTGCCCTGCCACCCTCAGGGGCATGGGTTGGGATTTGGGGGGGGAAGGGGAACGACGTCACGTTACCGAAGCAGACGGCAGGAGCGTATTGGCAAATGACACTAGGACACCCGGACACCCCGCAGGCCCGCCCGAGGGCCTGCTTGGAGCGCACGAACACACGTAAGGCACGTTCTTCTCTTCACGCGGCGCGGCGCGGCAGGCAGCGGAAGGTGCGGGATGACCTCCAGGGGCTCGGCGTCTGCAGCCAGCCATCAGGATGAACTCAGGGATGCCTCCGTGGAGGGTTTTGGTGGCTCCGTGAGCTCCTTTCCGAAGCTGCTTGTAGTTACAGGACTGCTGAACAAGCGTCCAGGAGTTTCTTGGTGAGGTGGGCATCTGCCACGGGGTAGGCCTTCGGATTTACATCGGCCTCAGTCATCTCTGCGTATCCGCGGTCCCTGTGGGTTTCCTGTAAAAAGACGTGTCCTGGGAGCTATCACCGTCACACTTCATACGGATGACCAGCTTTGCCCCCACCCACCCCCACCCCCGCCGACCTTGGGGTTGGGGTGGGCGGTGGGATGCGCTGTGCTCCCGTCACAGTTTGTGGGCCCTGGAATGGTGGTGATCGAGATACACCCCTCCGCCACCTCATTACAAAGAAACAAGACACTGTGGTGTCTTGCTAGACCCCACAGGCACAGCAAAGAAAAGGAGAACTACTTATCCCCTTGTTCCACCGGGACCGACCCGGATGGATGCCCGAGGGTCCAGGCCCCGAGGGACGGGCGTACTCAACTTTTGCTGTAAACTCAACGGATTAGTTAAGTTGTGCCTCTGAGGATTTGTCCACGGAAACTACTCCAAATGATCGATTTTGTCTGTCTCGTGTACTTTTCCTTGTTACGAGCAAGCAGGTAAAAGAAAGAAAGAAAGAAAGAAAGAAAGAAAGAAAGAAAGAAAGAAAGAAAGAAAGAAAGAAAGAAAAAGATGAAAAAAGGTCTATAGGTTAAACTTTTACAATACCTTCCCAAATCTTTGGTGACCTGGAACTTTGAAGGTGTAACTAGCTTAATTGATAAATTGGGTTCAGTTCACCGGATACCTGGCATCTGTCTTTCCAACAGAAGGTAAAATACTAGAGTGTGAGTCAATGAGACACCCAAGGTGGTTTTTTTTGTTCGGTGGTGTTGTGTTTTCCTCCTCCACCCCTTGCCCTTTTCTTCCTTCCCCCCCTCCCCCCACCTCAGTTTTTGTGTTTCTCTTTTGTCTGATTCAGGAAACCTGCCGATACCTGGGTGTGTTAGTAAACGTGTTTCAGGTTTGTTTGTTTCTTTTTTCCTTCCTCTTTTTTTTAAATTTTAATTCACAATTCATGAGACATACATATACACACACACACACACACACACAGGAAGAGACACAGGCAGAGGGAGAAGCGGGCTCCCTGCAGGAACCCCCGATGTAGGACTCGATCCCGGGACTCCAGGATCGCGCTCTGGGCCAAAAGCAGGCGCTAAACCGCTGAGCCACCCAGGGATCCCCTTGCGGACATTTCTACAACCGATCGGGAACGACGCCCGCCGTCCGGTGTCCCGGATCTTTGGGGGTGAGGGCTCCAGGACGCCTCGGATGACGTTTCCAAGTGCGCCCTTCCCGGGGGCTGGAACCGGAACCAGAACCGGAACCGGGGCGGCATGGGTAGTTCGGAAGACGCTGCCGCCGCCGGCGGCGGCCGGTGCGCCCCCTAGCGGTGCAGATGTCCCCGTCCCGGGGAGGGGGAGGGGGAGCGAAACACCCCTAAGGAAGGCCCCGCTTGGGCGCCCGACGTTTTCCTGAGTCGGGAAACGCTACTGGACCTGGGTGGATCCGGACCAGGCTGTGTCCCAGCTGCCCTGCGATCCCATATGCCTCACACCTGGACTCCCCGGGCGGGCGAGCCAGCTTTCTGGCCCTGCCTGCCTGAGCCTACCTCTCTATCTCTGGCATCCAACTTGCAACTTCAAGTCCCTGAGGTCGAGACCTTCGGCTCTCTGGGTCCTGCTAGTAACCCAAACAGACAGACACGTTTGCCATGCCATGCCATGCCATGCCATGCCATTCCATTCCATTCCATTCCATTCCATTCCATTCCATTCCATTCCATACCACTTGCAATCAGGCATCTGCGAAATGAATATTGAGCAAGGGAATTCTCAGCCTTGAACGTTTCTGGGCCCCGCTCCCTTGGCTTTCGCACCGGCCAAAGGTCCAAAGGGCTCCGAGAAACCTCAGCACACGGGCTCTGTTTCCGTCCCTCTGAACACACGTTGCCTGTCTGTCTCCCTTATAATACAGAAACGGGGACGCTTGGGTGGCTCCGTGTGGAGCATCTGCCTTAGGGGCACGTCGTGATCACAGGATCCGGGGATCCAGGCCCACATCGAGCTCCTTGCATTGGAGCCTGCTTCTCCCTCTGCCTAGGTCTCTGCCCCTTTCTCTCTCTCTCTCTCTCTCTCTCTCTCTCTCTCTCTCTCTCTCAAAATCCGGTAAAAATAGAAAGGAAAGAAAGAAAGAAAGAAAGAAGAAAGAAAGAAAGAAAGAAAGAAAGAAAGAAAGAAAGAAAGAAAGAAAGAAAAGAAAATTCCCTACGTTCGGACTTCCAGGTCACCCCATCAGAAAGATGCCTCGTGGGATGGGACCCAAGAGGTGGTCCAGAGAAGTAAGGACCCGACTCCCCCCCCACACACACACACTTCCCATGAGTCCAAATCATGAAGAAGACGGGGAAAGCAGGCCAGGCAGGCAGACACCAGAAATCCGAAGTCCGCACGCACGCACGCACGAGCACCAGAACCGATGCCCAACCCACTGCCTGCGTCTCCACCTCTCTCAGAGGGCTGAAAGGCAACCACGGACAAGGCCTGTTTTCCAGGAGGAAGCCGACATGAAGGAACAGGCGGCGTTGGAGGCGGAAGGCTGGAAGGTTGACGGATAGAGAAAGGAAAAGAGGGACAAGAGGGACGGGTGGACACCTGGGTGGCTCAGTGGTTGGGCGGCTGCCTTCCTCTCAGGGTGTGATGCGGGGGGGGGCGGGGGGTTGGGGAGGTGGAAGGGATACCCTGGGGTCCTGTGCCCGCATCCGGTTCCCTGCCTGCGTGGAGCCTGCTTCTCCCTCTGCCTGTGTCTCTGTCTGCCTCTCTCTGTGTCTCTCAGGAGTAAATAAAGAAATCCTTAAAAAAAAAAAAGGAATAAAATAAAAACCTTTAAATCTGTCTCAGTCCTGGCGGGGACGGGGACTGCCTTGCCGCCTCTGCGCCTCAGCCTCCCCCGCGGCCCCCGCACCCCCCCCCCGTTTCTGCAACACTCCTGTGGATGGAGTGGTCAACTCCTCTGCCATCATCCCGGGTGCCTCCAACGCCATCGCCGCCCCCCCTCCTCATCCCGCCGCCCCCCTGTAAGGAGCAAAAATCACCCGAGCCATTGGGCCACCACGGGAGCCTGACAGTGGGAGTGGGGAACACATAGATTGAGTTTTTAGAGGACGCGGGGCGGCGGGGCGGAGGGGCGGCGGGGGGGGGGGCGGCTGGGGCGACATCTACGCCTTTGGAGCCAATGCATGGTTGTTGGTTTCCTTTATTTTTTGGAGGGGGGGTGCGGTGGAGTTTGAAGATATTTCTTTATTAGGATGCTCACCAGAATGACAGGCTGGCACTGTCCGTCTGATGTGATAAAGGATACATACATCTGATCCGATTCTGGCAGGAACCAGGCGTAAGGCCTCTCAGACCTGGTACCGAGCGTCCGTGAAAGACGACTCCATTCACCAGAGAGCATGTTTCCTTGATTCCGAGGTCTCTGCTGTAGCTTCCGGTCACGTCCCGTGACTTGCTCAGACTTCATTCCGGCATCATCAGTGGACCCTCTCTTTCTTTCTTTCTTTCTTTCTTTCTTTCTTTCTTTCTTTCTTTCTTTTTCTTTTCTTTTTTTCCCTAGCCACTTCTCAACTCCTTACGTCAGCTGCCGCCTGTCTGACTCACCCAGGTAGCCTCGAATTCTGCAGCACATCTCTTTGGTAGGCTGCTGCCCTGCCACCCTCAGGGGCATGGGTTGGGATTTGGGGGGGGAAGGGGAACGACGTCACGTTACCGAAGCAGACGGCAGGAGCGTATTGGCAAATGACACTAGGACACCCGGACACCCCGCAGGCCCGCCCGAGGGCCTGCTTGGAGCGCACGAACACACGTAGGGCACGTTCTTCTCTTCACGCGGCGCGGCGCGGCAGGCAGCGGAAGGTGCGGGATGACCTCCAGGGGCTCGGCGTCTGCAGCCAGCCATCAGGATGAACTCAGGGATGCCTCCGTGGAGGGTTTTGGTGGCTCCGTGAGCTCCTTTCCGAAGCTGCTTGTAGTTACAGGACTGCTGAACAAGCGTCCAGGAGTTTCTTGGTGAGGTGGGCATCTGCCACGGGGTAGGCCTTCGGATTTACATCGGCCTCAGTCATCTCTGCGTATCCGCGGTCCCTGTGGGTTTCCTGTAAAAAGACGTGTCCTGGGAGCTATCACCGTCACACTTCATACGGATGACCAGCTTTGCCCCCACCCACCCCCACCCCCGCCGACCTTGGGGTTGGGGTGGGCGGTGGGATGCGCTGTGCTCCCGTCACAGTTTGTGGGCCCTGGAATGGTGGTGATCGAGATACACCCCTCCGCCACCTCATTACAAAGAAACAAGACACTGTGGTGTCTTGCTAGACCCCACAGGCACAGCAAAGAAAAGGAGAACTACTTATCCCCTTGTTCCACCGGGACCGACCCGGATGGATGCCCGAGGGTCCAGGCCCCGAGGGACGGGCGTACTCAACTTTTGCTGTAAACTCAACGGATTAGTTAAGTTGTGCCTCTGAGGATTTGTCCACGGAAACTACTCCAAATGATCGATTTTGTCTGTCTCGTGTACTTTTCCTTGTTACGAGCAAGCAGGTAAAAGAAAGAAAGAAAGAAAGAAAGAAAGAAAGAAAGAAAGAAAGAAAGAAAGAAAGAAAGAAAAAGATGAAAAAAGGTCTATAGGTTAAACTTTTACAATACCTTCCCAAATCTTTGGTGACCTGGAACTTTGAAGGTGTAACTAGCTTAATTGATAAATTGGGTTCAGTTCACCGGATACCTGGCATCTGTCTTTCCAACAGAAGGTAAAATACTAGAGTGTGAGTCAATGAGACACCCAAGGTGGTTTTTTTTGTTCGGTGGTGTTGTGTTTTCCTCCTCCACCCCTTGCCCTTTTCTTCCTTCCCCCCCTCCCCCCACCTCAGTTTTTGTGTTTCTCTTTTGTCTGATTCAGGAAACCTGCCGATACCTGGGTGTGTTAGTAAACGTGTTTCAGGTTTGTTTGTTTCTTTTTTCCTTCCTCTTTTTTTTAAATTTTAATTCACAATTCATGAGACATACATATACACACACACACACACACACACAGGAAGAGACACAGGCAGAGGGAGAAGCGGGCTCCCTGCAGGAACCCCCGATGTAGGACTCGATCCCGGGACTCCAGGATCGCGCTCTGGGCCAAAAGCAGGCGCTAAACCGCTGAGCCACCCAGGGATCCCCTTGCGGACATTTCTACAACCGATCGGGAACGACGCCCGCCGTCCGGTGTCCCGGATCTTTGGGGGTGAGGGCTCCAGGACGCCTCGGATGACGTTTCCAAGTGCGCCCTTCCCGGGGGCTGGAACCGGAACCAGAACCGGAACCGGGGCGGCATGGGTAGTTCGGAAGACGCTGCCGCCGCCGGCGGCGGCCGGTGCGCCCCCTAGCGGTGCAGATGTCCCCGTCCCGGGGAGGGGGAGGGGGAGCGAAACACCCCTAAGGAAGGCCCCGCTTGGGCGCCCGACGTTTTCCTGAGTCGGGAAACGCTACTGGACCTGGGTGGATCCGGACCAGGCTGTGTCCCAGCTGCCCTGCGATCCCATATGCCTCACACCTGGACTCCCCGGGCGGGCGAGCCAGCTTTCTGGCCCTGCCTGCCTGAGCCTACCTCTCTATCTCTGGCATCCAACTTGCAACTTCAAGTCCCTGAGGTCGAGACCTTCGGCTCTCTGGGTCCTGCTAGTAACCCAAACAGACAGACACGTTTGCCATGCCATGCCATGCCATGCCATGCCATTCCATTCCATTCCATTCCATTCCATTCCATTCCATTCCATACCATACCACTTGCAATCAGGCATCTGCGAAATGAATATTGAGCAAGGGAATTCTCAGCCTTGAACGTTTCTGGGCCCCGCTCCCTTGGCTTTCGCACCGGCCAAAGGTCCAAAGGGCTCCGAGAAACCTCAGCACACGGGCTCTGTTTCCGTCCCTCTGAACACACGTTGCCTGTCTGTCTCCCTTATAATACAGAAACGGGGACGCTTGGGTGGCTCCGTGTGGAGCATCTGCCTTAGGGGCACGTCGTGATCACAGGATCCGGGGATCCAGGCCCACATCGAGCTCCTTGCATTGGAGCCTGCTTCTCCCTCTGCCTAGGTCTCTGCCCCTTTCTCTCTCTCTCTCTCTCTCTCTCTCTCTCTCTCTCTCTCTCTCAAAATCCGGTAAAAATAGAAAGGAAAGAAAGAAAGAAAGAAAGAAGAAAGAAAGAAAGAAAGAAAGAAAGAAAGAAAGAAAGAAAGAAAGAAAGAAAGAAAAGAAAATTCCCTACGTTCGGACTTCCAGGTCACCCCATCAGAAAGATGCCTCGTGGGATGGGACCCAAGAGGTGGTCCAGAGAAGTAAGGACCCGACTCCCCCCCCACACACACACACTTCCCATGAGTCCAAATCATGAAGAAGACGGGGAAAGCAGGCCAGGCAGGCAGACACCAGAAATCCGAAGTCCGCACGCACGCACGCACGAGCACCAGAACCGATGCCCAACCCACTGCCTGCGTCTCCACCTCTCTCAGAGGGCTGAAAGGCAACCACGGACAAGGCCTGTTTTCCAGGAGGAAGCCGACATGAAGGAACAGGCGGCGTTGGAGGCGGAAGGCTGGAAGGTTGACGGATAGAGAAAGGAAAAGAGGGACAAGAGGGACGGGTGGACACCTGGGTGGCTCAGTGGTTGGGCGGCTGCCTTCCTCTCAGGGTGTGATGCGGGGGGGGGCGGGGGGTTGGGGAGGTGGAAGGGATACCCTGGGGTCCTGTGCCCGCATCCGGTTCCCTGCCTGCGTGGAGCCTGCTTCTCCCTCTGCCTGTGTCTCTGTCTGCCTCTCTCTGTGTCTCTCAGGAGTAAATAAAGAAATCCTTAAAAAAAAAAAAGGAATAAAATAAAAACCTTTAAATCTGTCTCAGTCCTGGCGGGGACGGGGACTGCCTTGCCGCCTCTGCGCCTCAGCCTCCCCCGCGGCCCCCGCACCCCCCCCCCGTTTCTGCAACACTCCTGTGGATGGAGTGGTCAACTCCTCTGCCATCATCCCGGGTGCCTCCAACGCCATCGCCGCCCCCCCTCCTCATCCCGCCGCCCCCCTGTAAGGAGCAAAAATCACCCGAGCCATTGGGCCACCACGGGAGCCTGACAGTGGGAGTGGGGAACACATAGATTGAGTTTTTAGAGGACGCGGGGCGGCGGGGCGGAGGGGCGGCGGGGGGGGGGCGGCTGGGGCGACATCTACGCCTTTGGAGCCAATGCATGGTTGTTGGTTTCCTTTATTTTTTGGAGGGGGGGTGCGGTGGAGTTTGAAGATATTTCTTTATTAGGATGCTCACCAGAATGACAGGCTGGCACTGTCCGTCTGATGTGATAAAGGATACATACATCTGATCCGATTCTGGCAGGAACCAGGCGTAAGGCCTCTCAGACCTGGTACCGAGCGTCCGTGAAAGACGACTCCATTCACCAGAGAGCATGTTTCCTTGATTCCGAGGTCTCTGCTGTAGCTTCCGGTCACGTCCCGTGACTTGCTCAGACTTCATTCCGGCATCATCAGTGGACCTCTCTCTTTCTTTCTTTCTTTCTTTCTTTCTTTCTTTCTTTCTTTCTTTCTTTTTCTTTTCTTTTTTTCCCTAGCCACTTCTCAACTCCTTACGTCAGCTGCCGCCTGTCTGACTCACCCAGGTAGCCTCGAATTCTGCAGCACATCTCTTTGGTAGGCTGCTGCCCTGCCACCCTCAGGGGCATGGGTTGGGATTTGGGGGGGGAAGGGGAACGACGTCACGTTACCGAAGCAGACGGCAGGAGCGTATTGGCAAATGACACTAGGACACCCGGACACCCCGCAGGCCCGCCCGAGGGCCTGCTTGGAGCGCACGAACACACGTAGGGCACGTTCTTCTCTTCACGCGGCGCGGCGCGGCAGGCAGCGGAAGGTGCGGGATGACCTCCAGGGGCTCGGCGTCTGCAGCCAGCCATCAGGATGAACTCAGGGATGCCTCCGTGGAGGGTTTTGGTGGCTCCGTGAGCTCCTTTCCGAAGCTGCTTGTAGTTACAGGACTGCTGAACAAGCGTCCAGGAGTTTCTTGGTGAGGTGGGCATCTGCCACGGGGTAGGCCTTCGGATTTACATCGGCCTCAGTCATCTCTGCGTATCCGCGGTCCCTGTGGGTTTCCTGTAAAAAGACGTGTCCTGGGAGCTATCACCGTCACACTTCATACGGATGACCAGCTTTGCCCCCACCCACCCCCACCCCCGCCGACCTTGGGGTTGGGGTGGGCGGTGGGATGCGCTGTGCTCCCGTCACAGTTTGTGGGCCCTGGAATGGTGGTGATCGAGATACACCCCTCCGCCACCTCATTACAAAGAAACAAGACACTGTGGTGTCTTGCTAGACCCCACAGGCACAGCAAAGAAAAGGAGAACTACTTATCCCCTTGTTCCACCGGGACCGACCCGGATGGATGCCCGAGGGTCCAGGCCCCGAGGGACGGGCGTACTCAACTTTTGCTGTAAACTCAACGGATTAGTTAAGTTGTGCCTCTGAGGATTTGTCCACGGAAACTACTCCAAATGATCGATTTTGTCTGTCTCGTGTACTTTTCCTTGTTACGAGCAAGCAGGTAAAAGAAAGAAAGAAAGAAAGAAAGAAAGAAAGAAAGAAAGAAAGAAAGAAAGAAAGAAAGAAAGAAAGAAAAAGATGAAAAAAGGTCTATAGGTTAAACTTTTACAATACCTTCCCAAATCTTTGGTGACCTGGAACTTTGAAGGTGTAACTAGCTTAATTGATAAATTGGGTTCAGTTCACCGGATACCTGGCATCTGTCTTTCCAACAGAAGGTAAAATACTAGAGTGTGAGTCAATGAGACACCCAAGGTGGTTTTTTTTGTTCGGTGGTGTTGTGTTTTCCTCCTCCACCCCTTGCCCTTTTCTTCCTTCCCCCCCTCCCCCCACCTCAGTTTTTGTGTTTCTCTTTTGTCTGATTCAGGAAACCTGCCGATACCTGGGTGTGTTAGTAAACGTGTTTCAGGTTTGTTTGTTTCTTTTTTCCTTCCTCTTTTTTTTAAATTTTAATTCACAATTCATGAGACATACATATACACACACACACACACACACACAGGAAGAGACACAGGCAGAGGGAGAAGCGGGCTCCCTGCAGGAACCCCCGATGTAGGACTCGATCCCGGGACTCCAGGATCGCGCTCTGGGCCAAAAGCAGGCGCTAAACCGCTGAGCCACCCAGGGATCCCCTTGCGGACATTTCTACAACCGATCGGGAACGACGCCCGCCGTCCGGTGTCCCGGATCTTTGGGGGTGAGGGCTCCAGGACGCCTCGGATGACGTTTCCAAGTGCGCCCTTCCCGGGGGCTGGACCGGAACCAGAACCGGAACCGGGGCGGCATGGGTAGTTCGGAAGACGCTGCCGCCGCCGGCGGCGGCCGGTGCGCCCCCTAGCGGTGCAGATGTCCCCGTCCCGGGGAGGGGGAGGGGGAGCGAAACACCCCTAAGGAAGGCCCCGCTTGGGCGCCCGACGTTTTCCTGAGTCGGGAAACGCTACTGGACCTGGGTGGATCCGGACCAGGCTGTGTCCCAGCTGCCCTGCGATCCCATATGCCTCACACCTGGACTCCCCGGGCGGGCGAGCCAGCTTTCTGGCCCTGCCTGCCTGAGCCTACCTCTCTATCTCTGGCATCCAACTTGCAACTTCAAGTCCCTGAGGTCGAGACCTTCGGCTCTCTGGGTCCTGCTAGTAACCCAAACAGACAGACACGTTTGCCATGCCATGCCATGCCATGCCATGCCATTCCATTCCATTCCATTCCATTCCATTCCATTCCATTCCATACCATACCACTTGCAATCAGGCATCTGCGAAATGAATATTGAGCAAGGGAATTCTCAGCCTTGAACGTTTCTGGGCCCCGCTCCCTTGGCTTTCGCACCGGCCAAAGGTCCAAAGGGCTCCGAGAAACCTCAGCACACGGGCTCTGTTTCCGTCCCTCTGAACACACGTTGCCTGTCTGTCTCCCTTATAATACAGAAACGGGGACGCTTGGGTGGCTCCGTGTGGAGCATCTGCCTTAGGGGCACGTCGTGATCACAGGATCCGGGGATCCAGGCCCACATCGAGCTCCTTGCATTGGAGCCTGCTTCTCCCTCTGCCTAGGTCTCTGCCCCTTCTCTCTCTCTCTCTCTCTCTCTCTCTCTCTCTCTCTCTCTCTCTCTCAAAATCCGGTAAAAATAGAAAGGAAAGAAAGAAAGAAAGAAAGAAGAAAGAAAGAAAGAAAGAAAGAAAGAAAGAAAGAAAGAAAGAAAGAAAGAAAAGAAAATTCCCTACGTTCGGACTTCCAGGTCACCCCATCAGAAAGATGCCTCGTGGGATGGGACCCAAGAGGTGGTCCAGAGAAGTAAGGACCCGACTCCCCCCCCACACACACACACTTCCCATGAGTCCAAATCATGAAGAAGACGGGGAAAGCAGGCCAGGCAGGCAGACACCAGAAATCCGAAGTCCGCACGCACGCACGCACGAGCACCAGAACCGATGCCCAACCCACTGCCTGCGTCTCCACCTCTCTCAGAGGGCTGAAAGGCAACCACGGACAAGGCCTGTTTTCCAGGAGGAAGCCGACATGAAGGAACAGGCGGCGTTGGAGGCGGAAGGCTGGAAGGTTGACGGATAGAGAAAGGAAAAGAGGGACAAGAGGGACGGGTGGACACCTGGGTGGCTCAGTGGTTGGGCGGCTGCCTTCCTCTCAGGGTGTGATGCGGGGGGGGCGGGGGGTTGGGGAGGTGGAAGGGATACCCTGGGGTCCTGTGCCCGCATCCGGTTCCCTGCCTGCGTGGAGCCTGCTTCTCCCTCTGCCTGTGTCTCTGTCTGCCTCTCTCTGTGTCTCTCAGGAGTAAATAAAGAAATCCTTAAAAAAAAAAAAAAGGAATAAAATAAAAACCTTTAAATCTGTCTCAGTCCTGGCGGGGACGGGGACTGCCTTGCCGCCTCTGCGCCTCAGCCTCCCCCGCGGCCCCCGCACCCCCCCCCGTTTCTGCAACACTCCTGTGGATGGAGTGGTCAACTCCTCTGCCATCATCCCGGATGCCTCCAACGCCATCGCCGCCCCCCCTCCTCATCCCGCCGCCCCCCTGTAAGGAGCAAAAATCACC